>NC_142932.1:12833979-12846479 GCF_046866305.1 Octopus bimaculoides | reverse complement strand
ACAATAACTGAGATAACACGTGACTTGTTATTTTTTTTTTACCTCCAGAAATTACTGTAAAGTAAAAGAGGAAAGAATGAGAAGCAGACAAACAGACAGATAAATATAATATGATAGACAAAGAAGAAATTGTAATTAATGCTATAAGTGATTATAACGATGATAAGCTGTTTTTGTACATCAATTCTGAAGGTAATTATACACCAAAAAATATAATAAATAATCACAAACACACAGACACACTCACACACGCACACACACATAGATGTATATATATGTTGTTTACAAAATAAACGGAAAATTCAGAAAATGCAATGAATAAATAAATAAAATTCGGGAAACTATGAAGAAAATGTTTTTTCAAATTGTTATTTTAAAAGGTGTTTCATGAGATTTTTAAAATGAAGAATTTTTTGATATTGTTGTTGTTACTGTTGTTACTGTTTTCATTGTTGTTGTTGTTGTCGTCGTCGTCGTCGTCCTCGTTGCTGTTGCTCTGCTGTTTGTGTTTTGTTTATATTTGTTTTATATTGTGACATAGTTTCGCAGTTATTAACTGAGAATTATGGGATACATAACGAGAGATTATATAAGGAAGTATATGGGAGACAGTATGATAAGAGAATAAAAGATTATATAGCAAACTACATGATATCATATATATATGTTTCTGGAGCTGGTATTTTTTAATATATTTCAATACAATATTACTCCACTGTAGAATATATCAATAAACTTTTAGCTAACACTGTATGTATAGACAGATGAAAACAACCTTGTTTGTATAGATGATATCTTTGTATATACAAAAAAAAAAAAGAGGAATCTATCGAACTAGTTTCAATCCTGTGTTGAAACAGTTAAACAAGCTATTTGGTTACTGATGAAAATCTACAGCAAAATTCAAACAAGTCTGGTTGTTTCTTCTTTTTCTGCCCAGAAATATTGTGTGTGAAATGAAATTGCATACACCCCTTCCTCCTTCTTGCTTATAGGGTTGGATTGAATTCTTTTAGATATTTTCGGTAGTGCAGTTCAAAAATAAATGACGGCTAACACACTAGTAACTAATGGTGGAACAAAATTTGCTGAGAATGCGTTATGCATAATACATACATACATAGTTATTTTGTAATTATATACTATTTCCACCTGAACCACTACTACTACTACTACTACTACTACTACTACTACTACTACTAGAGAAAACTTGGTTTACGATGTTTGAAGTCGTGTATGCAATGTTTGCAGGCCTCTTTAGCCACTAACGATGCCGCAAATGCAAAATATAAGTTAGTCCTAGAGCGCACAATGTTCCTAAAGGTCAGCAATAGTCTTCCTCGGTCACGAGTGGACCATCATCATGTATGTTTGCGTGTATATATATATCAATATATATATATATATATATATATATATACACACACAATTGGTGTATCCAATTTGCTTTAAGCCTTAAAAATAGTAGCTTCGTGAGCCAGAACTGCGTGAACTGTGTATATATATATATATATATATATATATATATATATATATATATATATATATATATATATATATATAGCAGTCTATATGATAACAAATATATATATAGTGAAGACTATATGACAAAAGAATGTATAATAGAGAAATATAGGATTAATGAATACATATGAGAATTGAAAGAGCCCTGCCTGTAATGTAATAAATATAGGGAAATATTTGTGAAATCCCGAAAGTAAAGCAAAAGGGAGAAGAACATTTTATTTGACTAAAAAAAGCCGTTCGCCACTGTTGGTGGTGTAATTCTATATAATGAATCTTCTTCCTGTTCATCTTCATTGCAAGTAAATAATTGTAACGCGTCATCAATGACTTTTTGACAAAGGAATGGTGTAGGCTGTCCAACAGAACGCTACAGGTTGTTTAGAGACAGAGTATCAATGCTAAGAGTACGGTTCAAAGATTGATGGAGAAGATTAAAGAAAGTGAAACCTGTATTGAAGACAAGCCCTGCATTAAGAAACCAACGACTAGTAGCACTTAGATAATCCCCAAATAGACAAACTAAATTGCATGGACAGGCGAACTGCAATCAATGAGCTTGGTTGCACAACGAAGATGCTGGAAGATTTTGGGCATCGGAAAGTTTGTACAAAGTGGCTATCTCAGCAGCTGACATCTGATTTAAAGGAGAGAAAGCTACACATTTACTCTGATCTGCCTGAAGCTTTTGAAACCAACGAAGATGCGTCCCTTTCTGATCTGATAACTAAGGATGAATAGCGATCAAGATCTGGTTTCAACTATGGCACAAACGTGTTACTTATGATTGAGGCTATTGCTGAGTTGTACCCTTGAGCAAGGGAATAACAACTCAACCTATATGGGTATTTCGTTTAACAACCGCAAACAACTCTTATTCAAGGACCTTTTGGGCAAGATGGGCTACTCTATCTGAAGAAAATTTTAATTGGGCCCCATCTGCAAGGTCATGCGCTGTTAGTATTGGTATGAGATCACTATGTCGCGCACATGTGGTTGTGATGCATGTGCCTGGTGTACCCTTATCAGACGGGTAGTCATGATGGGTATAATGGGCTTCGTATATTTTATCCCAAGGTCACTTTGATGGCATGCATTGCTCTTTCACTCCATAATAATAACAATAATAACAATAATAAGCTGGTGTCTTCAAATAACCAGTACTCCGGACAGGCTGTACTCGTTAGCCTTGGGTGGCAAGCAGCCTAAGAGAAAGAATATTCTGAGTCCAAAACCAGGGGAGCAAGGACCCTGTCACCTTGGTAAGCTACCTTGATAGAAATGGTGTCTCGATAAAAATACCGGTTGGTAGTAACCTAAAGACAAACACATTTATGAGTGAAAATGTCAAGCAAAATAAATGACGATAACGGTGTGAACGGGACTGGAACCAATGGTGAAGGTGCAGCACCCGGCAGGTGCTCCACTGTACAGCAGGGTGGGCTCGGTCGTAATCCAGTAACTGCTAGCCGTGTTACAAGACACAAGTGGAGTAAACAAGACGGTTATGGAGTGTTACTACCGGAGCACCCCGGTGGATACGAATGGTGTGCCTGTCAGAAGGTACAGAAAACGAACGAGTGCACAAGAATGGAAGGCAATGAAACTGTTCGAAATTACTGAATAGAGATTATGTGACCAAGCAGGAGCTAATCGAAAGAATGGATGGTTAACAGAATTGGAGCTAGAAGCTATTAAACGAAGGATATCGGGTGAGGTTGAGCATGTGAGAAATGAAAGTAATATAGTGGAAGAGATGGACTATTGTCCGCAAGAATATAATGCCGTGAATTGTGAAAGAATTGAGATCAGTGACTGCTCAAATAATGAAGATCGATTAATAATAGACAGAATTGTGGATCTATTAAATACAGAAAGGACAGAATTTGTGTGCGACTTTAAAAGGTCTAATCAATAGAGATTAAATCAAGAGACGAATAAAGTCAATATTGTTCGGAAACACGTTGAAACAAAGAACATCACACAAATAATCTTATCAAGGTTGCTAGTAGGATTGTGGTAGAAAGGATGAGATTGAGAACTATTGAGAATAGAACAGCGACGGATAGAAGAGGAAATAAGCAACCGTGGTGGTAAAAGAGAATTTCTGAAGATATAAAGTCCTTGAACAGTATAGTGTCAATACTTATCAGGAAAAGAAATGGAGAACTTAAGAATGAATGGAAATTCGAAAAAGTTAGGAAGTGTGGTGTAGATACAAAGAGGCTTGAATGTTGTAATTGAAAAACTGAAGCATTGCAACATGCAAAACAAGGAAAGTTAACTAGGTTTGAACAACAGATTAAGCAATACCAGCAAAACAAATTGTTTAGAACCGACCAAAACAAGATCTTATCAAGAGACTGACTAATTACGATAAAAAAAGTGAAAGATTATTCCCTGATTCTGATGAAAGTCGACTTTTTGGGGAGAGATATTGAGTAAGCAAGAACAACATAATACTACAGCTGAATGGCTCTTCAGCCTGAAGCAAACAGCTTCTTATCCCCAGAAAGATGGTATCCACTTCACAGAAGACAATATCAGAAATATGAGTAAAAAGATAAGCTACTGGAAAGCACCAGGATCTGGTTGTATACAAGGATTCTGGATAAAAAGTTCAGTAGTTGCCATAAATTGATCGCAGCGCAATTTAATGCATTGATCAATACAGAAGATGAAATCCTGGGCTGGTTGACAAAAGGACGAAGTGTTGTTCCTGAAGGAAATGTTGCTGACAAGTACAGACCAATTTCCTGCCTCCTATTAATGTGGAAGTTACTGTCAAGAGGAATTGCAGAAGAAATGTATAAATGTATTGATGCAAACGATGTATTAACCCAGGAACAAACAGACAGTAGAAGGAGATGCAGAGGTACCAAAAAATTACTATTGATAGACAAAATAGTTATGCAAGATTGTAAACGAAAGAGAACATTTCTGGGAATGGCCTAGATTGACTATCGCAAAGCTCATAACATGATTGCACATTCGGGGATCATCGAGAGCTTAGATCTGTTTGGAATTGCGAGGAACGTGACGTATTTCCTGAAGAGATGGAAAACTGAACTGACATCTTACGGAAAAAGCTTGGGCACCCTGGGTATTAGAAGAGGGATTTTCCAGGGTGATAGCCTATCTCCGTTGCTTTTTGTTCTCTGCAGGATACTCCCGATCTTGGTATTCAGGAAAATGAACCTGGGGTGCCAAGTAAAAGAAAAAGCCCAAACAAGCAACAACCTCCTCTTCCTGGATAGAATAAAATCCAAGCAGTTAATACGTGCGCGATAGCATCACTTCGGTATGGAGTAGGAATTATAGAATGACAAGAAATGAATGCGAGAAATGAATGCGAGAAATGAAGAAAATGGATGCCAAGACCAGAAAAATGTTGAATGTACACGGAGTCTTCCACCCTATCAGGCTAGGGATTTCTGGAAGTTATCCATAGTTATCCATACATAGTTATCTCTGTGGTTGACTGTTGTGTGTGTGTGTGTGTATGTGTGTGTGTGTGTATGTGTGTGTGTGTGTGTGTGTGTGTGTGTGTGTGTGTGTGTGTGTGTGTGTGTGCTTTCTTTCTGGGATGCGGTGGGGTTGCGATAGTGTTGGTGTGGCCGGTGGGACTGGTTTTGGTTTTGATGTGTCTGTTGCCTCTGCACTCGAACATTCTATTGTTGGTGTGAGGCCTGGTACTTCCCTTTTGCGTCTTTTGGATTTTTTTGTTTTATGTGGTTCCTCCTCGCCTTCGCTACGCGATGTGAAGGCACCAGTGTCTGTGGAATCATCTCGGGGTATGTGACTCTGTGTTTGTGTGAGCATCGCTGCATGTGTGACATGTGTGACATGTCTCAGTTTTTGCTGTTGTTGAGGGTTTTGTTTGGGTGGTAGGAGTGGCCTCATGCTTCTTGTCTTTTTGTGCAGAAAGCCCTCAGGTGGCTTGTGGCCTCAAAAATGTCGCACTTAGGCTTTCTGTCTTCTATTATGACAGGCAAATCAGCCCCGTTGGGCAACTGTATAAGGTCCGGGATTTTTTCCATGTATTCCGGCAGTAGTAGCATTTTAATGGTTTTGAATGTCTGCCTCTTTGTAAGTGGGCCACGCATTCTAAGATGACCTTCAAAATCTCCTCCACTTGACATATAGATGCTATTTCTGTTCGCCTGTTCTTGCGCGAGACATATTTAAAATAAATAGTATTTTTTTCATTTGTCTTTCATTTCCAACAACCCAGGAATATAAGAACCGCTGCCTTATCCTACTGGATTTTTATGATCTTTTGGCTTGAGCGAAATTCTTTTGCGTTTTTCATCAAAGTGCCAGCGGAAAATTTTCTTTTTAAAGTTGGCTATATCAGAAAATTATTTAAAATCCGTTGAATTATTGATTGTCGTCGTGTTGGTGATTTCTGCTTCTCAGGTGTTAATAGATGTTGTGGTGTTGCTATTATTATTTCCACTATCTTCTGTCTCTCTCTTTTGCGTCTTCGCATTCCTGGTATTGTTACTGCTGATTTCGCATGCTTCGCGTGCTCTCACACATTGCTTGGGCTGCTACGGTTGCTGCTGCTGCCGTTGTTGCTGTTGTTGTTGTCGCTTAGAGTGAGTGATATGGGGGAGCGTAGAAACCTTCAGTAGGAGGGCTGGTATGAGGAACAGCTTTCCCCTTCAAGGTTTCAAGATGGCTGCTGATGCCGATGGTAATGGTGATGATGACGACGCCATGTTGTGTGTTTATTTACACAAGATTTTCTGAGTGCAATTAAATGAATAAATAAATGAATAAACTAAAGGAATAAATGAAATGAATAAATACTTCCCCTTACGGGACAGAAACAACCACCGAACACCTGCCAAAAGTTTCCTGGTGTTCTTATTGTCTGTTTATTAAAAAATAATTAATAACATATATTTGTAAAGGCAGGGTGAAAAACAATTTAAAGCATGACTTACGAAGCGTGTTTGAAAGAACGTCTTACGCATTCCACAGCGAATAATAATTTTTTAAATAATAATAATAATAATAATAATAATAATAATAATAATAATAATAATAATAATAATAATAATAATAATAATAATAATATGATGACGACAACAACAACAACAACAACAACAACAACAACAATTCTCAATCGCAGAATAATGCTAATAATATAGCCTGAACAGGATAAACTACCCCTATTTTGCAGAGAAAAGTGTAGCCACCTACACTTTTCTCTGCAAAATACAAAGATCTGGAAATAGAAGTAACTCGAATGTGGAGCCTGAAAAACCAACAATTCCTATTATAGTAGGCGCATTAGGTATGATATAAAAAAAAAATCATTTCTTTAACTTTCTAAAAGACATCTCAACGCTTCTAAAAGCAAACTTCGTTTGTTTATTTACGTTTGTCGTAATTTGAATTTAACAATAATAATGATGATGATGATAATAACAATAATAATAATAATAATAATAATAATAATAATAATAATAATAATAATAATAATAATAATAATACACTGGAAGCTCTGCTAGCACTATGGAATAACAAAAGACAAAAGATGGTATAGACACTTCCCAGAAAAAGTTACAGAAAATGAGAAAGCAACCATACTCTGGAAAATGCCAACACACTCAAAGAAATTAAGGCCAACAGGCCGGATATAGTTATCAGAAAACACCAAGAAAAAAAAGAAACGCTTTCTAATCGATGTATCAATACCAGCAGATGACAATGTTTCTTTAAAAGAAACGTAGAAACTTTCAAAATACAAAAATCTGGAAATAGAACTAACTCGAATGTGGAGCCTGAAAAACCAACAATTCCTATTATAGTAGGCGCATTAGGTATGATATAAAAAAAAAAAAACATTCAGGGAAATGCATAAAAACTCCAAGACTTACAAGAAAATGACACTACTAGGCACCGTCACACATCCTACGTAAAACACTTTTCAGTACAGTGAAAATAAGAGCACCACAACAAACCACAGCACATACCCAAGACACCCAGAGCTGCGCTCCGTAGTGCAGTGAAAGCATGTGATGAAAATAAGACTACTGAATAGCAATAATAATAATAATAATAATAATAATAATAATAATCTTTTCTACTAAAGACACGAGTTTTGAAATTTTTGGGGAGCAGGATAAACGATGCCTTTGACTCCAGTACCTAACTGGTACTTAATTTATCAACCCCGAAAGGATGAAATGCAAAGTCGACCTCGGCGGAATTTGAACTCAGAACGTAAAGACGAACGAAATACCGCTAAACATTTTGCCTGGCGTGCTAACTATTCTATCAGTTCGCTACCTTAACAACAACAACAACAACAACAGTAAGAAGATGAAGAAGACATAGAAGAGGAAGAAGAAATAAAAGGAGGAGGAGGAGGAGGAGGAGGAAAAGCTGAGAGTTAAAGTGAAAGAAAAGGAAACAGCTAGATTTATATCCATAGAAATGATGATTTCATCCTGAGCAACTTGGCGTAAAATATGGCTTCCTCGAGGATAAATATCACAAAATTAATTTTACCTGAAACCTGATGCGTGTTCCAGTGAAGCCCTATCACAAAAACATGTGAGCACACACACGCGCGCACACACCCATACATAAAAGCACGCAGACACTAACACATACACATGCATACACACACACTCATATATATATATACACACATATATTCTATACCATTTTTAATTAACGAAATATTATTGATGGGCGTAAGGCGATGCAACCACTCTGCCCGCACTCTCTTGGAGTTCGAGCATTGCTGGTTTATGTAGTTATACCATGCAGCTATGGTGACATGTAGAACGGATGCGTCTATCTGTGAAAGTCATTGTGTTGGTCAACGTCACGATGAACTTGACTGATAACGCCTTCCTTTGTCTGAGGAGGACACGTATTTTCCTTCTATTTGGTGGTTAAAACGGAATTTATTATATTAGTATTTATATCGAAAGGATGGACTAGATACAGACAGTTGCGTTTTCCCTATAGCCACCATCAGCGTTTTGAGGGTGGAGGAGAAAGTGCTGACCTCCAGAGAATTTGTTGGAAGATGGCTTAGAGTGTTAAGAAAGGCCCAGATAAAATGGACCTCTTTACACTCGTTATATGTAAACCGCAGAACACAGGTGAGAGAAATCACTTGCGCTTGGTATTCAGGACATTTCTGAAGCTGTGAAATTCCCCGTTTGGTCTTAGTTGCCTGTCCTGTTATAGAAACGTGTCATTTCAATTATATACTGACGTTTCCCATGCCAATATTTTGACAATACATTCTACATAATCGGGGGTATTACTGTGCAGTTAAGAAATTTGTTTTGTACATGTACATGATAACACTTCCAATCAATTAAGATCAGAAGCCATGAGAGCCACTGCCTGGTACTGCATCCGGGCATTTATTATTATTATTATTATTATTATTATTATTATTATTATTATTATTATTATTATCATTATTATTATTATTATTAAAGCGGTGAATGGCAAAATCATTAACACGCTGGACAAAATGGGTGGACAAAATGTTCAGCGTGTTTTCACGTTCTGCGTTCAACAAGACCAAAAGACATTCCAAGATAAAGAAATTCCAAGTTTTATATTATTTCATGGAGACGTTTTCAGTGTTAAAATATTCATTATGTAAAGGTGTGAAGCTGATAGAATCGTTAGATAGTCGTCCAAAATGCTTAGCGACATTGCTTCCACCTAATTACAGCATTCTGGATTCAAATTCTTTGGAAGTCGACTTTGCTTTTCATTCTTTCGGGAACCATAAAATAAGTACCAGTGTAAAACTGTGGTCGATGTAATCGACTGCTACTCTCCCTTAAAATTGCTGGCATTGCGCTAAAATATGAAATCATTACTTAAGGATTATGCGAATATGCAGGTGTGGCTGTTTATTAATAATTTTGCTTGCGAACCACGTAGTCGCGGATTCAATCCCACTGCATGACACATTAGGCAAGTGTCTTCTATAACTTCAAGCCGAACAAAGCCTTGTGAGTAGAGTTGGTAGACAAAAACTGAAAGAAGCTTGTTGTATATGTACACACACATACATATATATATACACAGGGTTGGCCAATAGTCAACTGAGAGTAAATCAAAACCATTTAATTCCAAGATTTATTTATATTTAACAACTGAATGAATCTAATAAAAGCATCTGAATATGAGACATTATGAAAATTGTTCAAACTGTAATTCATCTTGTGCGACACATTTTTCCATACGAGTCAATGTAGAATAGGAATTTTCATCTACTGTCTGGCGAGTTCTGGTCAACCCTGTATATATATTATATACGTGTGTGTGTGTGTGTGTGTTTGTGTGTGTGTGTGTGTGTGTGTGTCTGTTTGAACCCCACCGTCGCTTGGCAACCGATGTAGCAATTCGGCAAAAATGACCGATAGAATAAGTACCAGGCTTAAGAAAACAAAAAAACAAAAATCTTTTGGGCGGATCAATTCACTTGACTAAAACTCTTGAAGGTGGAGCTAGCATGACTGAAGTCTAATGAGTGAAACAAAAAGATTAAAGATAAAAGATTTGGCTACTATTTCTAATAGATCGATCAACGACGCAGAAGCTCCCTCGTTTAATCATAGTTAGGTATTTTAATTACTGCTGTTGTTGTTGTTGTGCTGTCTGTCCTTTGATTGCGGTCGGTAGTTTCTTTTGTTTTGTGAGCATGAATGCTTTAGTAGTGGCGTAATTGTAGCTTGGTGGTGGTGGTGGAGGTGGTGGTGGTAGAGGTGGTATGGATGGTGGTGTTATAATTCAGTAATAGCTATGGAAGCTCGACTTCTTGAGGACAGGAAGTTGTTGATGAATTTACCCATCAATCCAAGCTAACATGTCACTTAGGAAGAAATCCAAGGACGTTAGTTGCACATATCAATTAGCTTAACGGCAACAACGACGACCGAGACCACGACGACGATGACGACGGCAACAAGCAAGCAAATGATAGGAAATAGAAGAAAATAGCAAGAAAAGAAACCAAGCCCACAACATGCGCCATCATGTCATTTGTAGCAATGTGCCTGTTATTAATTGAAAGTACGCACGCAGTGAAAATAAAGAATACTGACTCGATAGCAGCAACAAGCAACAACAACAACAAACAACAACAACAACAGCAACAATCATCACCACCACCACCACCACCACCACAACAACAGTTATAATAATGATTTCTTATACAGGTACACAGTTAAATGAAACACTACGTAAATGACTGTGATTAAAAACGGTGTGCAAAAAGATCCAAAGAGGTCAAATCAAAAATATGCCAAACTTATTTCTAACGCTACTCCTCCTCCTCCACCTCCTCCTCCACCTCCTCCACCTCCTCCTCCACCTCTACCTCCTCCTCCATCTCCTCTCCTCCTCCCCTCCTCCTCCTTCCCCCTCCTCCTCCTCCTCTTCCTCCTCCCGCTTCCTCTTCCTCCTCCCCTTCCTCCTCCTCCCCTCCTCCTCCCCTCACCCTCCCATTCTTCCTCCCCCTCCCCTCCCCCTCCCCTCCTCCCCCTTCCTCCTCCTCCCCCTCCCCCCTCCTCCTCCTCCTCCTCCTCCTCCTCCTCCTCCTCCTACTACTACTACTACTACTACTACTACTACTACTACTACTACTACTACTACTACTACTACTACTACTACTACTACTACTACCACCTTCTTTATTAGCGAAATCATTATTATTATTATTATTATTATTATTATTATTATTATTGTTGTTGTTGTTTTTGCTGTTGCTGTTGTTGTTGTTGTTGTTGTTGTAATTAGGCAGCGAGCCGGCAGAATCGTTAGCACGCCGGACGAAATGCTTAGCAGCACTTAGTCCGTCTGTACGTTCTGAAGTCGACTTTTCCTTTCATTCCTTCGAGGTCGATAAAATAAGTATCAGATGAGGCCTGGGGTGGGGGTCGATGTAATCGACTAAACTCCCTCCTCTGAACTTGCTGGCCTGGTGACAAAATTTGAAACCAATATTTATTCCAGACTTTTGCGTTCTGAGTTTGAATCCCGGAGGAGTCGACTTTGCTCTTTGTCCATTCAAGATCGAAAAGTTTAATCGACTAATACTTTCCATCGAACTTTATCTCTGTTAGAATGTATTGTGCTTTCAATAATTTTATGCAAATTTCTGCTGCTCCGCTAGGTGCACCCCGAAGTTTGGGATATTTGTGCAGCATATTTTGTTTATATATTAGATCAAATTTTGCAAGCTGAACTCTTCTGTATTGGGAGAAATACGGCGTCTAACATCACATGTCTCATCATTAACTCAAGAGACGGGTCTAAAGTAAAAGCTTAAATTGTGCTCGACACATTTGTTTATTTGTTGATTCTGCAGTATTTGGAAAAGAAAAACACATGGGTCACCATCAGGGACATCAACAAGCAGCACAATAAGGCAGACGATCGGTAAAGATGTAACTTTAGGTAACGTACGATCAGGTAGCATCACTGTGGATAGACCAGGTATAATCAACCCGCATCTGATACCTCAGACTTCATCAGCCAGCAAAAATACAAAACAGTAGCAGACGTTATTTATAGGACTTTAAATCCCAGTAACCAGGCCAGACGACTTAGCTGCTACACATGTGGCAGTAGAAGCCACCTAAAAATGTTCTGTCCAGTAATCCCCCCTCCCCACAAAATGCAACAACATGAATAAATTATGGAAGTTTCCGCTTCTAATGTAACACTAGGTTCCAGTCTGGAATCATCGAAAACTTGCAACGTCGTTATTGCTAGCAACTATGATACAAGTGTCACCCAGTCCACCACAGTCACCACCTACGCTACCACCTGTATCACATCATCATCATCATCATCATCATCATCATCATCATCATCTTTCAGCAATAACAACCATACACATGACCACCTTAGTCACATATGACCACTCTTAATAAATGCCATTCAAGCACTTCCGTGACCACAATTGTCTCATTTCT
>NC_142932.1:12818979-12828979 GCF_046866305.1 Octopus bimaculoides | reverse complement strand
TGGTTTCGATTCCAGGACTGGGTGCTGTGATGTGTTCTTGAGCAAACGCGAAACGGCTCATTTCACGTTACTCCAGTCCACGCAACTCTAAATGAGATACACCAATAGCTGGGAAGTTGATTCTGCGAAGGATCGGATTACGTTCAGATAGAGGGAAAGTTGAAACCCCAGTTATATGCCATAGAAACCGAAATAAGTTACTGTCTTATAAGTCCGACTTAAGTCTAAGTCTCCGTAAGATCGTAACATCGTGGTTTCGATTCCCGGACCAGGTGGCGCAATGAGTTCTTAAACAAAACAGTTCATTTCATATTTTCTCAGTCCACTCGGCCGTAAATAGTTCCACCGATACCTGAGAAACTAAGTCTGCGATGAACTGGCGTTCCGTTCAGGTGTATGAGGTGGTGTTGGTGTTGGTGGGAAGATTTTGTGATCTCAACCATTTATATGGCATTGACACTTGCTTAAACTGCGGCCTTACGAGTCATGACTCTTAGGAGTCATGAAGGACAGCGTGAAGTTATAGCGTAAAGTGCGCAAGAGATAAATTGTTGGTCCTGGAGAGATCGCTAGTATTTTCACGGTTAACTTTCTCACTTGAGGGAATTAAAACTCAGACACTGAAAATTACTTGTCGTTTGAATAAAACTGTTTTAAAATTTCAGCACAAGGCCAGCAATTTTGGGGGAGGGGATGAGTCGATTACATCGACCTCAGTGCTTGACTGGAACTTCTTTTATCGGCCCCGAAAGGATGAAAGGCAAAGTCGACATCGGCGGAATTTGAACTTAGAACGTAAAGACGGACGAAATTCCGCTAAGCATTTTGTCTGGCATGCTAACGATTCTGCCATTTCACCGCCTATTGTTGTTTCCATAATATTGCTGCTGTTGTTTCTAGAACTAAGCTGTTTCACATGCGGTACCTATCTACCATAAGGTTAGCAGGGTCATTAAGACTTTAGTGGATTAAGTCTTTAATCAAAACAGTTTGCTGTCGCAAGAATTGATCCTCCAACCGTTACAATTGCAAAGATAGAACGATAGCTACTTCTTTTAGCAACGAAGGTATGAATCTGGTTTATTTATTTATTTATTTATTATATATATGTTAAAGCGTCGAGCTCACAGAATAGTTAGCACGCTGGGCAAAAAGATTAGCGGCATTTCGTTCGTCTTCACATTCTGAGTTCAAATTCCTCCGGGGTCGGCTTTGCATTTTATCCTTTAGGAGTCTAAAAAATAAGTACCACATGAGTGCTGGGTCTGATGTAACTGACTTACCCTTCTCCCGAAATTGCTGACATTCTGCCAAAAATTTGAGAACGTTATTCTTCTTCTTCTTCTTCTTCTTCTTCTTCTTCTTCTTCTTCTTCTTCTTCTTCTTCTTCTTCTTCTTATTATTATTATTATTATTATTATTATTATTATTATTATTATTATTATATTAGGAACAGGATTAGCTGTGTGGTAAGAAGGTTTGTTTCCCAACCACTGCGTGGCACCTTGGGCAAGTGTCTTCTACTATAGCCTCGGGCCGACCAAAGCCTTGTGAGTGGATTTGGTAGAGGGAAAATGAAAGAAGCCCATCGTATATATATATATATATATTTATATATATACATACGATGGACTTCTTTCAGTTTATATATATATCTATTTATATGTATATGTGTGTGTGTGTGTGTGTGTGTGTGTGTGTGTGTGTGTGTGTGACTGTGCTTGTCCCCCACTATCGCTTGACAACCGATGTTGGTTTGGCAAAATGACCGATAGAATAAGTACTAGGCTTACAAAGAATAAGTCCTGGGGTCGATTTGTTAGACTAAAAGCGGTGCTCCAGCATGGCTGCAGTTAAATGACTGAAACAAGTAAAATAATTTTAAAATATGTATATTAATACATGATGGTAACGGACTCTCCCGTCGTTAGACGACATATGAGGGTTCGACAATTTCTTACCGAACAATCACGCATTATATATATTGTTTTTCCCTCATTATATATATTGTTTTTCCCTCATTATATATATCGTTTTTCCCACCGATGTCGGTGTGTTAACGACCCTGTCACGTGACCGATATTATAAGTAACAGGCTTTAAATAACATAACTACTGGGGTCGATTTGTTAGACTAAACGTTTCAAGGCTGTGAACCAGCCTGGCTGCTCTCCTATGACGACTGGAAGAAGTAAAAGATTAAAGAAAGAAAAGAAGATATATACATAAACACACACATACATACACACACACACACACACACACACACACACACACACACACACACATACATACATATATATATATATATATATATATATATGTATATATATATATATATATATATATTTACAAATATATATATTTACATACATTTATGTCTATATCTACATATATAAATATATATGTGTGTGAGAGTATATGCACACGTACACACACACATATATATATACTTCTATATATATAATATATATTATATGTACGTATATATGTATATATATATATGAATATATATATGTATGTATATATATATGTATATATATATATATATATATATATATATATATATATATATAATAATAATATTAGGGACAAAATCCAAAATTACAGGTAAAAACTCAATTAAAATCAATTTATAAAAAATATATTATATTATATTTATCTTATGATATTTACTTTACTTTATATTATACTCATTTATTGTGCTTTTAATTATTAATTTTTCTATATGTGATAGTGGATTTTCATCGATGAGTTCTTGAAACTTGGTTATTTTCCCTAAAACTATATATTATATATATATATATATATATATATATATATATATATATATATATATATATATATATATATATATATATATATATATATATATATATATATATATGTATGTATATATGTATATATATATTTACACACACACACACGGACACACACACGCACCACATACGCACAACGCTGACACCGAAGGCGGCAATGACAAGAGTAGTTGGTGAGGGGATGGAGATGAGCATTAATCTTTTTCATCGACATCTTCCGCTTCCTCAGCTATAGAGACCGTTGAGCACTTAACGCTGGCCAATCGTCTTTCGCCATTGGTCCCTGTTCATGGTGAGTTGATCAGCTTCATTAGATCTAACATTGCAGCTAGCTTAGCTAGAACCCTCATTAACTCGAGAAACGTTAAATACATTGACCATACCCCTGAAGGCGAGTAACAGCTTCGCCACAGAGAGCGCTGTGAGGTTTTCACATATAATGTAGAATAAGAGGCTTAATTGAACAGCAGTAGTAGTTAATTGTAGTAATAGTAGTGACAGCAACAACAGTAACAACAACAAAAATAACTTCAGCCATAACGGTTTCAACATAAACAACTACGGGGACAGCAGCAGCAACAAGAAGAAAAATAACGAAAACTGCTATCAAAAAAAAAAGAATGAGCAGTAAGAACAAATTAAGGATTGGTAACGTTTCGGTAATCACGTATACTCACACAACCGTTCTCGTATGCACATCTATAAGTACGTATGTATGTATGCTATTTATGTATATAGGCGCGTGGAGGCACAATGGCCCAGTGGTTAGGACAGTGAACTCGCGGTCATAGGATCGCGGTTTCGATTCCAAGATCGGGCGTTGTGTGTGTTTATTGAGCGAAAGCGCGTAAAGCTCCACGAGGCTCCGGCAGGGGATGGTGACGAACCCTGCTGTACTCTTTCACCACAACTTTCTCTCATTCTTACTTCCTGTTTCTGTTGTGCCTGTAATTCAAAGGGTCAGCCTTGTCACACTGTGTCACGCTGAATACCCACGAGAACTACGTTAAGGGTACACGTGTCTGTGGAGTGCTCAGCCACTTGCACGTTAATTTTACGAGCAGGCTGTCCCGTTGATCGGGTCAACTGGAACCCACGACGTCGTAAGCGACAGAATGCCAACAACAATATAGGCGCAGGCGTGTTGGTGTAATAAGAAGCTTGATTCCCAACAACAAAGTTCTGGGCTCAGACCCACTGCGTGGGATCTTGGGTAAGTGACTTCTATTATTGCGTCGGGCCGACCGAAGCCTCGTGAGTGGATCTGGTAGATGGAAACTGAAAGAAGTTTGTCAAATATATATATATATATATGTATGTATATATACATACATACACACCTCTGTCGTGTGTGTGTGTGTGTGTGTGTGTGTGTGTGTGTGTGTGTGTATCTTTGTGTTTGTCCTCTATCACCGCTTGACAACTGGTGTTGGTTTATTACGTCCCTGTCGTTTATCGGTACGGCAAAATAGACCGAAAGAATTAGTACCAGTGTTAAGAAGGAATAAGTACTGGGCTAGATACATTCGGTAAAATTTCTTGATGGCGGTACCCCAGCATGGCCGCAGTCTAATGACTTTCTCTTTACCTTTGTAGCTGCTCCATTCATTTCTTTCCTGATGAAGGACTAGCGCTCGAAAACTCAGTCCTTCGTGCAACTATATGTTCATACGCTGAAACGTATAGATATGCTTATACATAGACACACAAACATACTATCATAGATAGGAAGGATGCGCACTCACATATTGACTTTTACAACCATATACATATACAAACAGCTGCACACATGTACTGACATGCACACGAATACAAACACATCCACTCATATACACTCATCACAGCTTGACACACACACATACAAATACACACACACACATGCACACACACGCATATACACATACAAGCACTTACTCACACCCACATGCAAACACAAAGACAAACACACACACACTCACAATCACTTACTCTCACACATACAAACACAAACACACACACACACAAACATTAGTTCACGCATACGAATTTATCACAGCTATACACAGACGCATACACGCACATCCACACTTGTTCACACACCCACACGCATAACATCACAATTCTGCTCACACAGACACACACATGTTCACACACGCGCGAGCACCCACACACAAACACACTTGTTCACACAAACACACACACATACGCACACACATACACACACAGAAATACACTTGTTCACACACACAGAAATGGACCTGTTCACACGCACAGAAATGGACCTGTTCACACGCACATACACACATACACACACACGAACACGCACACATACACATACGCACTTGCTCATACACACACACACAAGCACAAACAAACTTGTTCACACACATGCACACACACATACACACAGAAACAGACTTGTTATCACAGACAGAAATGGACTTGTTCACACGCATAGACACATACATACACACGTACACGCACACACGCACACACACACACACATACACAAACACACTTGTTCACACACGCACGCACACACACACACACATACACACTTGTTCACACACACTTACTTACCGATACGCATGCTCAACATTGACTTCCTTTTCCATGTCTGGTTTTGATTTATTTGAATAATTCTTGGAGATAAGCAAGATTGATTGTTGCTACAACAACAAGAGCGAAAACAACAGCAACAACAGCGAGATAAACAGCAGCTGCAACAACGACAACAACAACACAACGTGATAAACAACAACAACAACAACAACAACAACAACAACAACAACAACAACGACAACAACAACAACGACAACAACGACGATATTACAGCATCCAATAACAGTATCAGTCGTAAAAAATGGTTGGTAGAGTGAGCAGAGTAGATGCTGCAGATGATGGTGGTGGTGATGATGCTGATGTTGATGATGGTAGTGATGGTGCTGATGGTGCTGATGATGCTGATGATGATGCTGATGATGATGATCGTGGTAGTGATGGTGGGGATGATGGAGAGAGTAATGGTAATGGATTGGTAATAAGGGTGATGCTGATGTTTACAGGTGGTGGTGGTGATGGTAATAAGTGGGGGGATAGGGTCGATGGTCTCTTTAAGGATGATGAGGGTCTGGATGATGATGATGATGATGATGATGATGATGATGATGACGATGATGACGATGATGATGATGATGATGGTGATGATGATGATGACGATGATGATGATGATGATGATGATGATGATGATGATGATGATGATGACGACGACGACGATGATGATGATGATGATGGTGATGATGCTGATGATGATGATGATGATGACGATGATGATGATGATGATGACGATGATGATGATGATGATGAGGATAGTAACAACTACGAATATAATGACGACAATGACGATGGCGACGACATTGATGATGCTGATGATGACTATGATGATAGCGATTATGATGATGATGATTATGATGATGATGATGGCGATGATGATGTTTGAGAAAAAAGGGGAACAAATAACAACAAAAGCACTCAAAGAGCGCAAACCTCCGCCAAGGCAACACCAACATCCTCTTAACGATTAGCCAGAGAAGATTTTTTAAATGAGAATAGTTGAAATAATAATAATAATAATAATAATAATAATAATAATAATAATAATAATAATAATAATAATTATTATTATTATTATTATTATTATTATTATTATTATTATTATTATATGTATGTAGTCTCAAATTTTAAAACAAACTCATAATTTTCTTATGTTCTCTTAAACATTCTCTAGAACAATACTATGTACAGAACCAAATATATGGCACCTTAAGCATAACACAAACATGAACTTTCAGATTTTTTGTCTCTTGAGGTCTCCGGGTGAGACTTGGAGCCAACTTGTACAAATATAAAGCAAAAGTCAAACAAATAATAATAATAATAATAATAATAATAATAATAATAATAATAATAATAATAATAATAATAATGATAATAATAATAATAATAATAATAATAATAATAATAATAATAATAATAATAATAATAATAATAATAATAATAATAATAATTATATGCAAAAAACGACAAAGAGCTAGAAACACTACTACAGACAGTACACGGCTTTACCAAGGAAATAGATATGAAATTCGGATTAGAAAGATGTGCCAAAGCAACCCTGAAAAGAGGAAAATTAGTTAAAAGTAGCAATATAACACTAGATAAAGCCAATGAAATAAGAGAACTAGACGAAAGCCAACCATATAAGTATTTAGGAGTCAATGAACTAGATAGGATACAACATACACAAATGAAAGAAAAAATAAAGAAAGAGTACTATAGACGAGTTAGATCAATACTAAAAACAGAGCTCAATGCTAAAAACAAGATAATGGGTATCAACACTTTAGCTGTCCCAGTTATAAGCTACAGCTACAACATCCTTAACTGGACACTAAACGAACTATGTAAAATAGACAGGAAAACAAGAAAAATAATGACAGGATATAGGATGCACCACCCAAAATCTGACATAGAAAGGTTATATATACAACGCACAGAAGGTGGCAGGGTCTTATACAGCTAGAAAACTATTATAAAATAACCACCATAGGACTGCAAAAATACCTACTCCAGAAGCAAGGGAAACTAATACAAATAGCCACAAAACACGAGCAAAACAAAAAATGGTTTTCAGTATTTAAGGAAGCTGACAAATACAAACAAGAAATCAATCTACCTAACAAATACGAAGAAGAAGAAGAAGAAACAACAAAAGCTATAAAACAAATGAAATCCAAACTAAAACTAGAACAGCAACGGACCATGATTAAACGATGGCAAGAAAAGCCCCTACATGGTAAATACTGGGCTAAACTAAATGCGAAAGAAATAGACAGAGAAAAATCCCAGCAATGGCTGAGAAGCTCAGGACTCAAAGCAGAGACTGAAGGATTTTTAATTTCTGCACAAGACCAGAGCCTCCCCACCAGAAATTACCAAAAACACATAATGAAAAGAAATATAACAAGTAACTGAAGAATATGTGGAGATCGACAAGAAACAATAAATCATATTATCTCTGGCTGCCCAGTCCTGGTTAAGAAGGAATATTTTCACAGACACGATAGAGCTGGGTCCTATATACACTGGAAGCTATGCCAACACTATGGAATAACAACAGAAAAAAGATGGTATAAACACACGCTAGAAAAGGTCACAGAAAATGACAAAGCAACCATACTCTGGGATATGCCAATACACACAGATAGAGAAATTAAGGCAAATAGACCAGATATAGTTGTCACAGATCATGAAGAAAAAAATGCTTTCTAATTGATGTATCAATACCAGCAGATGACAACGTTTCTCTAAAAGAAATGGAAAAACTTTCAAAATACAAAGACCTGGAAATAGAGATAACTCGAATGTGGAATCTAAAAACAGAAACAATTCCTATCATAGTAGGTGCCTTAGGTATAATTAAAAAAATATTCAGACAAATACATAACAAAAACACCAGGACTTACAAATATATATAACATACAGAAGATTGCACTACTGGGTACTGCACACATTCTACGCAAAACACTTTCAATACAGTAAACATAAGAGCACCACAGCAAACCACAGCACATACCCAAGGCGCACAGAGCTGCGCTCGGTAGTGAAGTGAAAGCACGTTATAAAAATAAAACTACTGAACAATGATAATAATAATAATAATAATAATAATAATAATAATAATAATAATAATAAGAGCACTCAGAGAGCGCAAACTTTCGCAAAAACAACACCAACGTCCTCTCAATGATTACCCAGAGATGATTTTTAAAATGAGAATATCTGAAATAAACTCGACTGCTTTCACAAACAAGAATACTAAAAATGAGTCCGACCGCTCTCAAAACTTAAGTAAAAAAAAAAAACGGAAAACTAGTCTAGAATCCTTGTCCGGTACCGGATCGATCCCAGAATCTAATCATTTCGTGCCAGTCACGAGGCCAAACATCCCTGAGTGTTCATCCGAATCCATCCAGCGGTTCTTGAGATATCTTGTCCACGGACAAACAAACAAATAATACTGAAAACCATACCTCCGGCTTCACTAAGGCGGAGGTAATAAACCCCTAGATAGAGGTGAATGCAGCCGTGACCGATGTCTAACAGATTGTGTATACTCCTTCAGCAGAGTACAACTTTTTCGTCTACCAACGATGGAAGAAGAAGGGAGCTCGAATTTGGAGTGAGTTGAGAAACCATCAGTTCCAGTAAAGAAAGAAAGAAAGAGAAGGAAAACGAAAAATGAACAACAGAAAATCAACAAATATACAGCAAAAACAAGCAAAAATGTCCAGACTAAAATGCATGGTAGTTTGGATGTTCTTTCTAACGAGAACACTCCCTTCGTGGGTTGCTTGAATTTCACAGGAATTTCAAGAGATAATCTTTATCGATTTAAACTACTGGAGATACTGTACTTATTGGGAAGGATTACCAAGAGCGTGCTCAGCTTTTTATGGGAGTTGAAAATCATACCAACTGTCTATAGACAGCTGTAAAGTCAAAATGGAGTTTTATAGGCAGCGAGCTGGCAGAATTGTTAGCACACCGGACGAAATGCTTAGTGACATTTCGTCCATCTTTACTTTTCTGAGTTCAAATTCTGCCGATGTCGACTTTGCCTTTCATCCTTTCGCAGTGAATAAAATAAGTACCAGTTGAACACTGGAGTCGATGTAATCGACTTGCCGCTCCGCCCCCCCCCATTTTAGGCTTTGTGCCTTTAGCGTGTTTATCAAAAGGTGGGGTCGACAGTGGCAAGAGTGGTGAAACTGAATGGATTTGCACTGAATATGTTTTCCTAAGCAGAAGGAAAGAAACTGGAAGAGATCACTTTCCTATGCCTTAGAGATGGCAGAGTAATCTGGGACTTTTCTGGTGGGTTTAATCCGGATTAACACTATCATCGCGCTTGAAACGCAAGAGTACCAGACTGATTTGTTGTGTGCCCTTCTTTTGTTACTCACTCACATATATATATATACATATATATATATATATGTATATATATATATATATATATATATATATATATATATATATATATATATATATATATATATATATATATATATATATATATATATATATATATATATATATGTATATATATATATATATATATATATGTATGTATGTATGTAT
>NC_142932.1:12803979-12806479 GCF_046866305.1 Octopus bimaculoides | reverse complement strand
TTGCAAATAATAAAAGGCTAAAATCAGACTAAGTTGGAATTTCATTGATTAATACATACACACGCGCGCGCGTACGCACACACATACACACACACACACACACAAACACGCACTCAAACACACATATATATATATATATATGTGTATATACAGTTGAAACATTCCTGTCGCAATATGGGACCTTGAAGATTGCTAAAATGCAAGAAAGTATACCAGTCCTTTAATATTTGATATTCAATATTTCATTTATTCAATAAGACAATCAATACTTCATTTCATTTTATTATACCTGCTATATATACTATATATTCTATATCTTACATTAATATTATAAGAATATAAATAAAACATAAAAAACAGAGTTGGAATTCTTTTGAATAATATACATACATATATATATGTATATATAAGGAAAATGGACAACAAAACCAAAGCAGGACGAATATCCCAGGTCATTTAGAATATTCAATTAGAGTAAGGGGAATCAAAATATGGAGAAGTAGAAGTAATTAATGTCTTACTGCCGTTTCTGGGATATCCCAGGTGAAGGGTCATCTCCATTGGGTATTCCGTCATCAGAGACAAGAAAGTTCAAGACAGAGAATTCACAGTGCATAAAAGAATAAAAAGATAAAGTAGTAAATGGAAGAATAAAAGACAGGAGAATATAGTTCACAGAGGGTGTGGAAGTTACTCCGTACTTCCGTGAAGGTATAGCTTCTTAAGTATAATTCCAGATAAATCGAGGCAGTATTTTGAATGTTGCATTCAAATTGAAGGAATACTGTTTTATTCTTTTATATACTATGAATTCTCTGTCTGGAACTTACCTGCATACACACCTTGTCTCTGATGATGGAATATCCAGTGTACGGGGGTGTTGACCGATCATCTGGGATATCCCGAGAAACAGCAGTAAGACATTAATTACTTCTAATTCTCCATATTTTGATTCACCTTGGTCTAATTAAATATTGTAAATGACCTGAGATATTCGTCCTGCCTTGGTTTTGTTGTCCATTTTCCTTTAATATATATATATATATATATATATATATATATATATATATATATATTTGTGTGTGTGTGTGTGTGTGTGTATAATCAAAATAAGCAAAAAGGATATCCAGAGGTAACCCAGTACGATCGTTTCATGCAACTTCATTTAATTGAACAATATAATCATTACATCAATTTAAAATGCAGAGCAATCCTCAGCTGCATAAAGAATCAACATGTTCTTTGTCTATCTCCTTAACTTCTTGGAGATTTCAGGTATAATTATATTTATGTGCCCAATTTAATTAAATTCTATATCTTTGTGCAGTTGAGGTATTTTACCTTTAAAAAAAGATTCCAGCAGACAGTGATAGAATTCGAACCTGTGCCCGTCAAATACTGGAAAAAAGTAACCTACCTTTAAGCTGAGCGGACTGCTGACAACTATTACCGTCAATTTTAACGCTAAATAATAATAGGTTTTGGAATGCGACTACGTTTTAAAAATAAACTTTGGAAGCGTCGAATGTGTTTTATAGCCTACAGAAAAAAATGTAAATTTCAACGTAATATAGCCATGAAAATAGTATAATGTGTATACGTTATAATATTTGAAATTCCGTGGTTTTGCTAACCCTTTGTGAGTATGTGCATGTGTCTGCATTGTGTTGGCCCCTGAGCACAGCTGTGTATATTTGTATCCCCTGTTGATGTGTTATTGCAGGTGCATATAACTATACACACTTGTCTTTGTGCACACAAGTGCTTGTTAATGATGACTGCACTCGCATCGTAGGTGCATGAACGTACGCATGTATGTCAACGTATTTATGCATGTGTGTGCGTTTGTCTTTGTATGTGTTTTATATATATATATGTGTGTGTGTGTATGTGTGTGTGTATGCGTGTGTGTATGCGTGTATGCATCTATCTATGGGTAAATGTATGCGTGTAGAAATTTGAATGCATGCAAACGTGTCTGAATGTGTGTACGAACGTATGCTTGTATACCTGTGTATGTGTATGTATGTGTGTGCGTACTTGCGTCTGCGCGTGCGAGGACGAGTGACTGCATGCGTGTGTATGCATGCGCAGATGGTAATTAGCAAGATACAAACTAATTAAGGCAAAGTGGGAATCCTGATGGCAAACTTTGATTGGGGTAATTGACAGAAGACAGAAGACAGTGAGTCATAGACGCACAGAGAAGTGGGTGGTGGATGAGTGGCAATATATCTAAAGGATAGGGAGTTATTAGTATTAGCGTAAAAGTAAACGTGTAAGAGGTGGGGTGGGGTGGGGGGATGAGAGGCAAGGAAAGAAAGTAAGTGGGGTGAGGCAGATTGGATCGTGGGTGCCGAGAGAGATGAAATGTATGAAAGGAACGCAGAAAGGATGTCCAGGAAACAAGATCATAAACATACATAGACACAAACTGACACACACATACACACACACACACACACACACACACATATATAATAATAATGATAATAATAAT
>NC_142932.1:12791479-12793979 GCF_046866305.1 Octopus bimaculoides | reverse complement strand
ACAGTTTCTGTCTTTCCAAACACACGAAACACACCTAGATAAATGTGAGAATAATAAATTCTAAAAACATAAAGGTGAATAGAAAAAAAAAACAGAAAAAAATAGTCAAGGAAACAAATACAAGAAAAAATCAGAAGTACAAAAAAAGATGCCAATATGAAAAAATAAAAAATAAATAATAAAAACAGGGCGAAGTAAACCATAGTGCCTCCACTCCCTTACCAAAACATAACACGGTTCCACAGTATCTCCTTTGTATAGCCATTCCGCGCAATTCTAAGTACGGGAAGAAAGAGGTAGAGAATAGGTCTGTAGAATATTAAATACATGACTGTACATATCTTGTCATTTCGCCCTCTCTTTTATCTCCGTAGTGGCTGGTGTCCCTCTATCGTATGTCATTGTGTATTTGTATATCGTATGATCATATAGAGACGCGCGTTCACGCGCACGTACACTCACGATTACACACTCACATACAAACACTCATGCACACAGACACACACACACACATATATGTATGTGCATACGCACACATATGCAAATACATACGTATTCTTAAATATGAAACTTCATATATATGTATGTGTATATATATATGTGTGTATATATATATATATATATATATATATATATATATATATATATATATATATATATATATATATATGTATATGTATATATATATATGTGTATATATATATATATATATATATATATATATATGTCTGTGTATATATATATATATATGTTTGCATATGTCTGTGTGAGTGTAAATATATATATATACAAATACACAAACACATATGTGAACACATAGAAATGCACACATTCATACACACAGGCGCGCGCACACACACACACACACACACATACACACGCACACACACACGCACACACACACACACACACGCACACACACACACACACACATATATATATATATATGTACGTATATCAGTATGTATGTATGTAGTTATATTTTCGTTTCAACAAAGGTTCAAAAAGAAGCACAAAGAAAAAAGTGGGTTTTAAAAACAGAAAAAAATCAGAGCAAAAAAAAAAAATAGCGCAAAAAAGGAAACAGAAATGATAAAAAACATACAAACAAAACAATGAGCATACCAACAACAATAACAACAATTAAAAAGCGAAACCACAGATGCCTGTGAACTTGCATTCTCTTTTGGTGTTGGAAATAGTGAAAGAGAGGTTTTCCGTGTTCGGAATGGTTCTTGTTGTTCCTGTTGTTGATGAAAGTGATGACAATGATGATGGTGATGATAATGATGATGATGATGATGATGATGATGATGATGATGAGAACGATGATGATGATGATGATGATGATGACGACGACGACGACGAGGACCATGACACTGATGATGATGATGATGATAATGATGATGACGACTTTGACATTGATATCATGATGACGGTAATGCTGATGATGACGATGTTGAAGTTGATGATGAGGATTGTGGTAGTGGTGATGATTATGATGATGTTGACGATGATGATAATGACACCGACTCATTAATAGTTTTGTGATTCTTATTTGTTGTAAAAAAAGCATCAGAACTGGTTCACCTCCTCTTCTCAACCCTTGACACCTAACATCGCACATATACACATACACCTATGTGTATACATATGTATGTATGTGTGTGTGTCTATATGTGCACTTCCTGGTCATTGTTACATTAAGTACATATATCTTGTATCGATTAATATAGGATATAATTTCAATCACATGCACAAACATACGTTGCAAAAAAAATATGTATGAGCATATATATATATATATATATATATATATATATATATATATATATATATATATATATATATATATATATATATATATATATATATATATGTATGTATGTATGTATGTATGTATGTGTGTATGTATGCATATGTATGTATATGTGTATACATTTATGTATGTATATATATGTGTATATATATGAATATACATGCACACATACACATTTACTGTCGTATGTACCTATGTTTTTGTATGTACGTATGTATGTATATATATATATATGTGTGTTTGTGTGTGTGTGTGTAAGTGTATATGGATGTGTGTGTGTGCATGCCTGTTTATGTGCGCGTGTTTATACGTATTTGTGAATGCCTGTGTGTGTGTATATATTAATGTTTGAGAGAGAAAATAAAATGCAAATAAAAAACAAAATAAAATAAAAGCTGAACGATGAAAACATAAAATAAGATAAGATCATAGAAAACTATGATAACTCCATATTCCTTCTGTTTTACAAGAACCTATTCTCTGTAGAAACAAAACAACTTCTTGTACCAACATTGTCACAGTCTCAGAATCTGGGATGTGGGAAAAATTACAGTATGCAGACCCATAACTCTTCTGTACGTATCCTCATCTAGCAGTATGTTACTCATGAACATATTACCGGATACAAGGTGGTTATGTTTACATAACCGCCTCCAGCATGCATCGACGCCATTTTAACTA
>NC_142932.1:12783979-12786479 GCF_046866305.1 Octopus bimaculoides | reverse complement strand
CGCCAAAGATTCTGAGTTTTGACTGTCATGTTGTTATATGCCTGCCTAGTTGACAGTCAGAACTCAGGATTTTAGCGAGACACAGCTTTGTGTATGGATGTATCTGACGAGACCCAGTATGCAAAATGGATGCAATGCATGTTGAATGGAGTCCCACCCATAAGAGACAGTAATAGGATGGGTCGAAATGACAGTTGTGCAAAATAATGTTTAATACCAAATCTATATTCTGGTTCCTAAAATAAATTATATATATATGTGTGTGTGTGTGTGTGTGTGTGTGTGTGTGTGTGTGTGTGTGTGTGTGTGTGTGTGTGTATGTCTATATGCATATATACAAAGCAACCTCGGTTCTCGAACAACATTGCCGAACCGAACTGAACCGAGTTAACTCGAACGGAATCATTTCTGAGTCGACCGCCGTGTTGTATACATTTGTGTGTTGTGCTGTGTTTTTCTTTTCCAATTTTATTGTGCTGTGCTTTTTTCTCTTCATTAGCCCTTAGTCATGGCTCCAAAGAAAGCTAGCATTGATACTGGTAAAAGGAAAAGAAAAGTTGAGAGAAAAACAATTGCGGTGAAGAAACAAATCATTGCAAAACAAGAAAATGGTGTTCGCGTGTTAGATCTCGCTGTGCAAGACGGCATGTCTAAATCAACAATATCTACTATTCTAAAACAACAGGGAAGTGATAAAAGCAGCTGATGTTACAAAAGGAGCGACTGTTATTAATAAACAAAACCAAAGATACTCGAAGAAGTGGAAAAGTTATTGCTTGTTTTTTATAAATGAGAAACAGTTAGCAGGTGACAGTATCAGTGAAGCGTTTATTTGTGAGAAAGCATTAGAAATTTATAATGATCTAGTAAAGAAAACCCCTGGTACAGGTGCTGAATGTGTTACTTTTGAATTCAAAGCTTGCAGAGGATGGTTCGAGAAGATTAAGAAGAGAAGTGAAATACACGGTGTAATTAGGCATGGAGAGACGGTTGAGAAATTTGTGATCAAGTTTAGTGACTTGATAAAGGAAGGAGGTTATCTCCCCCAACAGGTGTTTAACGAGGATGAAGCAGGATTATTTTGGAAACGAATGTCAAATAGGACCTGTATTACTAAAGATGAAAAAGCGTTGCCAGGGCACAAGCCAATGAAAGATAGACTCACTCTTTTGCTATGCAGCAACGCAAGTGGAAATTTCAAGGTCAAGCCATTACTTGTTTACCATTCCGATAATCCGAGTGCTTTCAAAAGAAACAATGTTATGACGAGTAAATTATCTGTTATGTGGCGGGCTAATACGAAGGCTTGGATAACCAGACAATTTTTTATTGAGTGAATTGATGAAGTTTTTGCCCCGAGTGTTAAAAATTATCTGTAAGAAAAAAACTTGCTACTAAAATGCCTTCTCGTGTTAGATAATGCTCCCGCTCACCCTCCAGGTTTTGAGGATAACTTAGTTGAAGAGTTTGACTTTATTCAGGTCATATACCTGCCACCTGACACAATTCCTCTAATACAACCAATGGACTAACAGGTAATCGCAAACTGTAAGAGTCTTTGCACAAAAGCCCTGTTTCAAATAACTAATGACACTGCCAATTCTCAAAGAACTTTGGAAAAATCATTTCAATATACTGAATTGTGTTAATCTTATTGATAATGCATGGAACCAAGTGAGTTTCAGAACCATGAATTCAGCATGAAGGAGACACTGGCCAGACTATGTACCAGAACGAAACTTTGAGGGGTTTGAGACAGCTTCAAGTACTGCTGCTGTCAAGGAAAATGCTATTGTTGATGATATTGTCTCTATGAGAAAAACTATGGGCTTGGATGTTGACAGTGAAGATATTGAAGAGCTGGTGGAAGACCACCGAAGAGCACGTACACCTTCAAAATGAACAGCAAAATACTTTGGCTGAGGAAATGTCTTCTGAGAAGGAAGGAAAGGAGAGTGTCCCAAGTTCTTTAATCAAAGACATTTGTGCTAAATGGGGCGATGTGCAAAGTTTTGTGGGAAAATACCACTCTGATATAGTGGTAGCAAATATAGCAGTAGACCTTTACAATGACAATGTCAGGTCTCATTTTAGAAACATTTTTCAACGCAGGCAAAAACAACTAACATTGAACAGGTTTTTACTGAAAGAAAAAAGAAAAGAAACCCCAGAGAAAGATTTACCTGAGCCAGAGACAGAGAAGGGAAGAAACCCCACCAAAAGACAGTTACCAGAAGGTTTTATGGAAGGGGTCTCCCCTTCTAAGAAATAACACACTTTTGTGTGTTATTTACAGTTTGAATACACGTTTTTATACGAAAATATATAGTGTAAGCGTGTAAATAAGCATTCATCTGGTGCTTGGAAACGAATTAATCTCTTTTACATTAATTGTAATGCGAAAAAATGATTCGGTTTTCGAACAGACTAAATTATCGTCGAGAACCGAGATTGCTCTGTATATGCATATATATATATATATATATATATATATATATAT
>NC_142932.1:12776479-12781479 GCF_046866305.1 Octopus bimaculoides | reverse complement strand
GCCGAAAAAGGACGACAATGCATGAACTGGATAGTGATGACGTGGTAGAGGAGTGGAGGAGTTGGTGAAAGCAGAAGGACTAAAGAGTAAGAGAGAGGTGAAAGAAATCAGAGGGACCAAATAATGAGAGGGCGGCACCTATACATACAGGTGGATGTCCGTATGCACATACCTGTACGTATATATGCATATACTCATTTACTACTTGTTTATATATATACATATGTATATATATATATATATATATATATATATATATATATATATATATATATATATATATATATATATATATATATATATATATATATATGCTTTATTTAAAAGCAGCAGAAATATAACAAAAGACTAACGGGAACGTGAAACTCAGAGTAACAGTCTTTTGTTATATTTCTGCTGCTTTTAAATAAAGCATATTACTCTACCTCTGGTATTTGAGTACTCTTTTTCCCACCTCGTTGCACATTTCATGTGCTTACTCCGGTATATATATATATATATATATATATATATATATATATATATATATATATATATATATATATATATATATATATGTGTGTGTGTGTGTAGGGAGAATTCACAAAAAAAACAAAAAAAACAGAAGACGAAGACAGGTGGTGTAGACAACAAACAGATGTATTAGTGTAACGCTCGGGAAGTGAAGAAGTCTTTACGTTTCGAGCCTACGCTCTTTCACGGAAAGGAACACAGAAAGAAACAAGGAGAGAAACAAAAAGAATGTGTAGTAGCTAGCGATCTATCATGGCGAATCATGGCGTGGTATTCATCAACTTTTAGACATATTATGTCTATTTCTTTAAAAAAAAACAATTATAATAATATACATACATGTATAACAGATAATGCTTTACATATATAAAAATTACTAGTAATTATTAAAATATATAACGTAGAACAATATATATATATATATATATATATATATAAACACACATACATTCATGCTTACATAAATATAGGTAGCTGCGCGTTACAGCTACCTCAGGTAATGGAATTTCGCACAAACGGAAATTGTGCAATATGACCGTTAATTTCGTGATACGGATTGTAGTTTCGCTCATACAGAAACTTGTATTGCGCTGTGACCTCAATGGCGACTTGCATTTTAGTTAAGATCAAAGTGTATCGGTAACGATTTGAAAAAACTATCAACGCGTTACACGGATATATACACTCATGTATATATAATTACATAATGTACGTAATGTGAGTATATATATATATATATATATATATATATATATATATATATATATATATATATATATATATATATATATGCGTACATACATACACAAACGCGCACGCACACATACATATATATGAATGTATATGCATGTATGCATGTATGTATGTGTGTGTGTGTATGTATGTATGTATGTATGTATGTATATATGTATGTATGTGTGCATGTGTGTTTCTATCATCAACACGAACGCAACCACTACCAGCAACGGTATTATATAGTACGAAGTAGATAAGCAAATTAATTTCAAATAAAAACATAAAATGTGGTATCCTACTGTATTTTAAAAGTTCGAATCAAAAGTCTTTGATCTTTCAGGTCTGCGAGGATTGACTTGAGACTAAACAGCCACAATGCATTAGCTAAAGTAATATAACCAGCTTACCACCACCAATACCCGAGTATCGTCAGTAACATCTAAGTCAATACAACCCCCATCATCAACACTATCAATCCTCCAGGTTTTGAATGCAACCGGCTATAACAATTACCAGCGTATATGCCAACACATGCATGTGCATGAGCGTGTGTATGAGTGTGTGTATGAGTGTGTGTGTGTGTGTCTGAGAGAGTGCATGTGTATATGTATTTATGCCTTAAGTCAGAAGTGCAGGGGTCGAGTTGCCTATAAAATCTGCTGACCCTTCAGCTACATACTGCGTCCGCCAAAAGATTGTATGTACGCTTCAGGAAAGGAAAAACCTGTATAAATATTTAACTTGTAATAAGTACCTCTATAAATATAGATACCTCCTTCGATATTTTATCAAATTGTGATAACATTGAATAAATTGCAATAACACTGAATTAAGATATTTATACAGATTTTTCATTCCCTGAAGTGTGTATACATTCTTTTGGCGTACTCTGTAGTACATTTTCTTCCCCAGTTTTCTTTTTCATCTCATTTTCCACTTTCACAAATCAGATCTTGGGTCAACTTACTTTAATACGTAATTGTTAAGCATAATCTATCGTCACTGCTGTTGGATCTTCCTTCAATTCAAGATGTCTGAAAATAAGTTATAACGTAGACCTGAAGGCAGTAGTGCGAAAAGGAACCGTAGGGAGATTACACAGGATATCAAAGTTGATATTTTAAAGCACTTGATGCGGAAGTAAAACTTATATTGACAAAACATTAAATTTTGCTACGTCAACTGTGGGAACAATATAAGGGAGAGAAAATTATGCCAAGTGCTCAAGGAGCTACTCTGTTAACTTACTGGGCTTTATTTTTCTATATATGCAATTTTTATGGTTAAAATGGAACGGCTCTTGAGTATATGGATCGAGGATTAGAATCAGTGTAATGTGCCGAGAAACAATGATGGCAAGTCAAAAAGGACCAAAAGTTTATATAACAATTTTCAGCAAAGAGAAGATGAAAAACCGATTTTGGTCAGTAAAGGTTGATTATTGAACGGTCTAAGAAGCATATGAATTTGCACGTTTAAATAACTGGTGAGACCGCGAGCGCTGATACAGAGACTGCATCTAATTATTCTGGGAAGTTGAAGAAAATGATTGCTGAAGGTGGACTACACACCAGAACAGGTATACACCGTTCAGGAAGCGCATATCTGTTAGAACTTTTAATTCTCAAGAACAAAAATCAACATCAGGATTTAAAGCTTCCAAAAATCGTCTGACTCTTCATTTGGGAGAAAATGCCGCTCGAGATACGAAATTTTAAAGCCCTTAGACGTGTATCACTCCAAAAATCTAAGGCTTTTCAAGGGTTACACAAAGTTTAATATACATCTGATTTGGCATTCAAAGTGTGGTTTACAAGCGTTTTTGACCTGTGGTAGAAAGGTACAGTGCCAGACAATGCATCGCGACATCCAGCGAACTTAGTTGACTTTTCTGATGTGAAAGTAGAATTCATCCCCAATAATGCGAGTTCTTTACTCCAGTCAATGAATCAAGCTGTGATAGGTAACTTCAATGCATATTATATGAGAACTTTCAAACAATTTATGAAAGCAAATGTAAGGGAGAGTAAACCTACAGTTAAATTTCTGGAAGAAATTCAACATAATGGATGCTGTAGATAATATAGCTGAGTCATAGGATGAAGTGAAAACCCCAGCTTTGAATAATGCGTGGTCAGACTGCATCTGTGACATAACAATTTTTCCTCAAGCAGAAAGTCTACATCAAATTCGAAAAGATATCGTGACACTTGCAAAGGATGTAAGTTTTGAAGAAGTCATAGAGGATAATTTGCTTAAGTTGCTAGTGTCCTAGAGAGGAATTTTATCTAATAAGGAGCTGATGTTGTTTGAAAAAGAACAAGCTGGGAATACAGATGAGACAACAGAAGTTCCAACTAACACCTCTTAAATTGGAAAATCATTGCTAAAGGTTTGAGACTTATAGAGGAAGGTCTCCAGGTTTTTATTGATAATGATCATAATCGAAACATAAACATTATTAGAGGAGTTTACAAGGGCCCCATTTCCTACACAGATCTGTACGGAAAGGTGATGCGTCATAAACAATAAACGACTTTGTACAAGTTTTTCACCTATCAAGCTGGTGTTCGTGATAATGAACTATAAGATAGCAAATATTGTCTCTAATCCTCCTAGTAACGCTCATTCCACCACCACTCCCCACAGAGTAGTCAACATCTTTTGCGGTAAGAAAATACTCTTACAATGATATGAATTTTATTAATTCCCTGATGTATTCCTCTTGAAATGTTTCTGTGTTTTTAAGTATCTATATCGTGTGTTTAGAAATAGTTATTTTCATGTATAAAGGTGATCGCGTTGCTTGTTCTGTTATTTTTCGTGTACTTCTTTTATTTGTTTTTTTTTCTTTCGAAAAAATGCGTAGGAATGCAATATCACTTGATAATATAAAAATCAAAAGGTAAAATATTTTCGCATTGCGGAATTTCGCGTTGCGGCCAGATTTTCGGGAGCACATTGGTTCCGTAATGCGAGGGATTCCTGTATAAATACACACACACACACACACACACACATATATGTGTATGAGTATTTATGTATATATATATATATATATATATATATATATATATATATGTATGTATGCGTGTGTGTGTGTGTGTGTGTGTGTGTGTGTGTGTGTGTGTGACGCTATATGGATTCAAGCAATCCAGCAGTAGTCATCATTTACGTCTTTATATACATACATATATATTTACACACACACACACACACACACACACACACATATATATATATATAGGTATATGTGTATATATATATATATATATGTATATATATATATATATATATATATATATATATATATATATATATATATATATATATATATATATATATATATATATATGTGTGTGTGTGTGTGTGTGTGTGAACACTGTGTTTGTCCCAGACAACACTTGACAACGGGTTCTGTTTAGTTTACTTTCTCATAACATAGTAATCCAACAAAAGAGAGCAATAGAGACCAAAATATAAATAAGTATTGAATATGATTTGTTCGACTAAACCCTTCAATGCATTGCCCCAGCATGGCCGCAGTCAGATGACTAAAACTAGTAGGTAGAAGATAACAGGGACACAATCCAAAGTAAATTTTCGTTCTCCGTCGGTATATAAATTAAGAAACCGAAGACATATTTAGAATGAGGTGTAAATAATGCGACTGAAGTTCCTCTGAAAGCCAAACTGTGTTCTTGCTAAATGCAGATTGATGCTCATTAAATGTTCCGACTCTTTACACCAAT
>NC_142932.1:12771391-12775979 GCF_046866305.1 Octopus bimaculoides | reverse complement strand
ATTCTGATCTCTGGCACTGACCACACGGCTTTACTCATGTGCACACACACACGCACAGACAGGCACGCACGCACGCACGCGCGCACACACATGCACACATACACACACACAAGAAGCATGGCAGATGGGTAAGAAAGAGTCGATTTAATCCAGCCAAGTACACGTATTTGAAAACATGATGCTCTTAGATGTATCACACCTTAAAAGAGAACCGTCTTCAATGAAAACAAATGAATATAATAATGTAATAATCTTAATAATGACAATAATAACAAGATCATCATCATCAACAACAACAACAACAACAACAACAATAATAATAATAATAACGTTGACAACAAAATTCTATCTTGACTATATCTTTTTGTAAATCTATCAAATAGCTTACCTCAATGTAGTCATTAGTCTAGTTAGAAATAACGGTAAAATCTTTTACAAACCACGCCCTTACAGTTTTAAAAAGTAATAGGTCACAGTAGATATAAGCAGACATGTGTGTCACGGTCGGAACGCTTTTGGTCATGAATTTGCTACGACTGAGACTTTGGGCAAATTTCTTATATAGCCTCAGGCCGTCAAAAGCCTTGTGAGTAGATATGATGGATAAAAACTGAAAGTAGCTCGTCATATATATATATATACACACCTATATATATCATTTTCCCATTATTTTTACATGTTTCAGTCATTTGTTTTGTTATGCAAATGATTCTCCGTTCCGTGGAAAAATTGTTTTGTATGAAACAGGCCCGTGATCAACAAAATGGCTGGGGACCGCTGCCATTTTATAAATTTTTCTTTTCCACTGTGCCAATCACGCGTTTATCATCCGGACAAAGATCATGGCCTTCCGTGCCATTGTCCTGTCGACTTGGACGTTGTACCGCCGTGACTTAAAGCGCCTTGAATACTTCCAGCAATCGAAGCAACGACAAATCCTCAACATACAATGGGAAGATCATGTTACCAACAACGAGGTTCTTCGCCGCACCTCACTACCAAGTGTCGAAGCCACCATTCTTCGCCATTGTCTCCGCTGGGCAAGTCAAATCCTGCGAATGGAGCCCTCTCGTCTCCTAAGGATCATGCTCTACGGAAAACTTTCAATCAGAACAAGACAAAGAGGAGGTCCGAAATTCCGTTTTAAAGACCAGCTCAAATGGACCTTGGCTTAAGCTAACATCCAGCCATCCTCATGGGAACAGATTGCCATGGAGAGGACATCTAGAGGACTGCTATCCGCAATGGAGCCAGTTCCTTCGAGCAGAACAGACAACAGGGAGAGGAAACAAAACGCAGAAGAAAGGAGCGTCTTCAACATCCTCGACTTGCATCAACCATCCCGTGCGAGTTCTGCCCACGACTCTTTCACCACCGACTTGGACTCTAAAGTCACTTTCGGCACAAACATGAGCCGAGGAGACTGGATGGAAACTGACGAACCCAGAGCTCGGGAACAAGCTGGAGACGGCAACGATTTAACACTGTATATGTATAGGTGTGTGTGTGTGTGTGTGTGTGTGTGTGTGTGTGTGTGTGTGTAAATAAATTAGGTACATTAATTATATTAAATATGTTAAACATATGTCGTTTGTAGTCTGTCTAAGTCAGTCCTATCAATATAAATATCTATATATTTATACATTGAAATTCATCATCTGAATGTTTGCACCTTTTGCTTTGTTTCGTTTTGTATGTACACATGTACACGTAATTTCTATTTCATACCCATACTATTATATTTAGTATATTTGATATATTTGATATATTCAATGTATCTAATTTGTTTATCTGCCTAATCCCCTCTGTACCCGCTCTACTTGATCCCTCGTACAGCCATTCATTGCCTGGCGGAATCAAGACAGTCGACAACTGATGAAGGGTCATTTCTCTGAGTTTACTTGTTCTGTTCTCTATTTTTTTCTCGTTGTTTATGTATTTCATGTTATTTGCACCGTTGGTGACATCTTGTAGCCATATATGCATATATGCATATATATATATATATATATATATATATATATATATATATATATATATATATATATATATATATATATATATATATATATATATGTATGTATTTATATGTATATATATATAAATATATATATATATATATATATATATATATATATATATATATATATATACATATATATTTATATGTATGTGTATATATTATATATTGTTTACATACACACACATACACATGTATATATGTGCATATATATATGGACGTGTGTAAGCGTGGTGCATGCATGTTACGTCTCTGTGTGAAGGAGAGCGAGTGTGTATGCATGTACATATCTCTGTGCAAACGAATATGCCTTTGTGTTTGTTTATGTATATGCGTGTCTTAACGCAAACATGTACTCGAACACTGCGCCTGCTTGTGCATGTACGTATCTATATCGTTGGCACTGCATATGCACATGAGCATTCTCTGTGTATATGTGTGTGTGTGAGTGCACATGTGCGTATGTATGTACGTGTGTGAATACATTTCCTGTGTAATTATATATTTAACTATAATTATTTTTGTCTAGGTATGCGCTAAGCTGTTTGTCGTTTTTTGTATAACTGTGCCTCTGGATGTGCCTTGTGAATATTTTTTTGAAAGTGTGCCAAAAACACGCCAATGTATGTATGTGCGCGTGCGCGCGGATTCACTGCTACGTTGCATCACTAGATGCAGCAATACTGCAGTTCATGCATGATTGCAATAACGAAAAGAAAAAAATAAAGAAGGGATGCTGAGTGGTGCAGGGAATATGTGAAGGAGATGTGAGGTGTGAAGACAGGAGCTTCTATTGCTGATGGCGATGATGTTGACTGTGGTAATGATAATGATGATGATGATGATGATGATGATGACGATGGAAATGATGATGATGATGATGATGATGACGATGGAGATGACACTGAAGGCGGTGGTACTTTTAGTTGTAAATTTAGTGGTAGTGATGGCTTAGATGCTAGTGATGGTTTAGGTGGTAATAATAATCTATTAGCCTTTACTTGTTTCAGTTATTACACTGCGGCCATACTGGGGCACCGCATTGAAGAATTTATAGTCGAATGAATCGACCTTAGTACATTTTTCTAAAGCCAGGCGCTTATTCTATCAGTTCTTTTTTTTTTACCGAACCGTTAAGTTACGGGGACGTAAGCACACGAAAACTGGTTCTCAAGCAGTGGTAATGGGGGAACAAACACAGAATCAAATACACACACATATATACATACATACATGCCCCCCCCCCCACTCGCACACACACGAGGGACTTCTTTCAGTTTCCGTCTACAGGGCTTTCATTGGCTCGAGGCAATAGTAGAAAGCATTCGCTGAAGGTGCCACGCAGTGGGACTGAACCGGGAACGTTTTGATTGGGAAGCAAACTTCTTTTCACACAACCGCGCCTGCACCGAATTTTGGTACTTTATATTGTGATGGTGATGGTTGTAGTGGTGGGGATGGCTTCAGCGGTTGTAAGAATTCTTTCTGTTTTAAGCACAAGGCATGGGATATTGTGCGAAAGGGCTAGCCAATCACATCAAACCCAGTGCTGAACTGGTCTTTATTTTATCGACCCCAAGAAGATGAAATGCAATGTCGAAATTCCTCTGAGGGATTTTAACTCAGAACGTAGAGCCGGAAGCTTGCCGCTAAGTAATTTGTCCCGCGTGCTAACAATTCTACCAGTTTGCCACCTTAGTTACATTGATTTCAAATTTTGACACAAGGCCAGCAATTTCGGAGGTGGGGGCTAAGTCAATTTGATCGACTCTAATGCAGAACTGGTCCTTAATATATCGACCCTCTCTGCATTTCGTTCAGCGTGCTAATGATTCTGCCATCTTGTCCCCTTAAAAATATTAACAATGTTTTCAAATTTTGGTTCAAGGCCAATGCCTTTTTAGGGGAAGAAAAGATCAATTACATCGACCTTAGTACTTGACTGTTATCTACTTTACCGACCCACGAAAGGATGAAAGGCGAAATTGACCCCAGTGGAATTTGAACTCTGAACGTAAGGCCGGAGGAAATGCCACTAAGTAATTTGCTCGGTGTGACAACTTAAACGTATTAAGAATAACCCTGGTACTTTAGGATTGTGATAGCATGGGTGATGGTTTCGGAGTTAGTAAAAATTTTGGTGCCCACCCTAACGTTTCTTAAACGTTGGTACTCTTGATGTTTCTTACCAATGCAGAAAGGTAAAAATATATACACCCATATATAATTTATGAATACTTATATCCATACACATAAACATGTATATACGCGAACACATACATGTACACTCAAATACAGACATTACTACTCATTCATGTATACACATATGTTCACACACTCACGGATGTACATAAAGCATTTGCACGCATATCCGTACACATTCATATTCTCACTACACACACACTCACATACGTATGTATATATGTGTGTGTGTGTGCATGTGTGTGTATGTGTGTATGTGTGTATGTGTGGAATACAAGCCTCGCCTGTGTAATAAGCGTTATCAACTGCATGTATCTAACGTATATGCTTCGTGTATTTGCAGGTAGGTTGCTCTCTCAAAGCGTA
>NC_142932.1:12741391-12758891 GCF_046866305.1 Octopus bimaculoides | reverse complement strand
TCCGAAAATCGCAGCATATAAAAAGAAATAAAAATGTCATCCCCTTCCCCACTCTGTCTTTTAGTTTTTCTCCCTTCATCGCTATATACCTCCCATCTCTCTCTCTCCTCCTTCTCACTATTCTGTCTCTATTTTCCTTTTGTCTTTATATCTGTGTGTTTTCTTTGTCTCTTTTTTCTTCTCTTTCTCTCTTTCTATGCTTGTTTTTGTTTTGTCTTTCTGTCTGCCAGCATGTCTGCCTGTCTATATTTGCGCTCCTGTGCCTGTGTGTCTCTTTGGCTCACGTTCTCTCCAGATTTTTCTCTGTCTGTCTGTCTCTTGGCCTGTTTGTCTATCTTTCAGACCGTCTACCTGACTGTCTATACTTCCGCTTCTTCATCTCTCTCTCTCTCTCTCTCTCTCTCTCTCTCTCTCTTTCTCTCTCTCTCACTTTCTCTCTCTCTCTCTCTCTCTCTCTTTCTCTCTCTCTCACTTTCTCTCTCTCTCTCTCTCTCTCTAACTCTCTCTACTTCACTTGCTGTATGTATGTATGTAAGCTTGTGTGTATGTATGTATGTATCTATCTATCTGCCTGTCTGCCTGCCTGTCTGTATGTCTGTCTGTCTGTCTGTCTGCCTGCCTGCCTGCCTGCCTGCCTGCTTGTCTGTCTGTCTGTCTGTCTGCCTGTCTGTCTGTCTGTCTCTATCTATCTATCTATCTATCTATCTATCTATCTATCTATCTATCTATCTATCTATCTATCTATCTATCTATCTATCCATCTATCCTCTACTCTTCCTCCTTTTCTCTTCTCTCTGTCTGTCTATCCTCTTGTCTTCATCTCTGTCTCTCTCTAACTCTCTTTCTTCACTTCTTTTTCTCTCTATTTTTACCCTTTCTCTCTCTCATTACCTCCCACCCTCCTTTATTTACTCTCAGCATCTCTCTGACTGCATACTGCTTGTTTATACTTTCTTTTATTTCTTTTTTTTTTTGGCATTCCCTTTCTGACTCTTCAAACTTGGACTCTCTCTTTCGTGACTTTCACTCCCTTTCTCTGACTCTCCCAATATTTTTCTCTTAGTCTATTTACGTCTTAATATTTTCTCTTTCTAAGGCGGCGAGCTAGCAGAAATGTTAGTACGCCGGGCGAAATGCTTAGCAGTATTTCGTCTCTCTTTATGTTCTGAGTTCTAATTCCGCAGAGGTCGACTTTGCTTTTCATCCTTTCGGGGTTAATAAATTAAGCACCGGTTGCGTACTGGGGATCGATCTAATCGACTGGCTCCCTCCCCCAAAATTGCGGGCTTTGTGCCTAGAGCAGAAAAGAATATTTTATCTTTCTCATTCCCTATTCCTTAATTTTTTTCCCCAACTAAAAAACCCACCAAACTCCTTTATCTGATCATTTCTAATTTCTTCCACTCTATTTCCCCTCCATTCTCTCCCCCTCTCCCTCCCTAAACTGCACCATTACTCTCCCCCCACTCCATCCCCTGCATCTATGTACTAATATTCCTGGTACCTTATTGGTAAATCTGCACAGCAACATATTGGCGCAGTAACAGACAGGCTGCAACTTTTAGCTAACCCGCCTGCCTTTCCCTTCCACCACAACCGCCACACACTACACACTGCACACTACCTTCTTTTTACGTTTGTTTTATTTATATTATTAAATGACAGCAACAAGAAGAAGAAGAACAACAACAACAGCAGCATCAGCAGCAGCAGCTGCAGCAAAAGAGCTTATACAAAAACAGGAAAACAAACACAACAAACAAAAAAAAAATGTCTCCTTCACATTCTATTTAACTCCACTAAGAAGAGGTTCGGAAAAAAAGAAGGAGGGGCTGGAAGGAGTAAAAAAATAAGGGGATGATGAAGGGGAGGATGGAGTAGAGGAGGAGGGAGAAGGGAGGAAAAAAATTAGAAGACTAAATAAGACATCTCAGTGGAAATTCAAGTCACATATCGAGACTTCCTGTTGTTGTTTTTATTATTGTTTTTGTCGTTATCATTTTCGTGGTTGTTGTAATTATGGATGTTGTCGGTGCTAATATTGTTGTTGTTGTTGCTGCTGTAGTTAATCGTCCTCCGATTGCGTCTATTCTGTTGCCGTCATTGTTTGTGTAGATGTTGATTTAAGTGTCTGTACGTGCTGTTGCTGTTGCTGTTGTTGTTGTTGTTGTTGTTGTTGTTGTTGTCGATGCTGTTCTTTTCGTCCATCAATCGTCATTATTCTTTGTCTTAATTTTAACGATGCTTTTCATCATCATCATCACCACCACCACCATCATCGTCTTCATCGCCATCGTCGTCGTTGTCGTCATATTCTTCTTCTTCTTCTTCTTCTTCTTCTTCTTCTTCTTCTTCATCTTCTTCTTCTTCTTCTTCTTCTTCTTATTATTATTATTATTATTATTATTATTATTATTATTTTTATTTTTATTATTATTATTATTTTTATTATTATTATTATTTTTATTATTATTATTATTATTATTATTCTCCTCCTCCTCCTCCTTCTTCTCCTCCCCTTCTCCTCCTCCCCTTCTTCTCCTCCTCCTCCTCCTCCTCCTCTTCCTCACATTTTCCTTCTCTTTATCTTTGTTCCAGCCTTTTTGTTGTTTTCTTTTTTCGACACTGACTGACTGACATATTATACTTTTCATGTCATGCCCATAACTGTGCAGCAATGCACCTCCCACACCGTGCCCCAAATGTGCAACAACATTGCAACAATCTGCACCCACCCACTCATTACACGCATACTGACATATACTGCAACGACTGCCACACATACATAGATAGATAGATGGATACATACATACATACATACATACATACATACATACATATGTACATACATACTCATGCATACATACATGCTTATATAATTACATACCTACTGACATACAAACATATATACATGCATATATGCACACACATAATACACATGCATACACACATGCACATATGCTCACATACGTACTGACATACATACATGTATACATACATACACACATATATATATATCTACACATACATACATTGATACATACACATACATACGTACATATATACATACACACATATCCACATACATGCATACATATACACATAGATATATATTTACATACATACATGCACACACATACCCTTACATACATTCATAAGTACATTAACATACATACGTACATACATACATACATACATACATGCATGCATCTTTACATACGCTTTTATACATACATACACACTTGCGCACATACATACATTCATCTATAAAGTATACCCACATGCATACATATACACATGCATATATACATACATATATATTTACTTACATGCATACACACGTGCACATATATACATTCATAAGTACATACACATACATACGTACATACATACATGCATGCATACATACATACATATATACATACATACATACATACATGCATGCATCCGTACATACGCTTACATACATACATACATACACACACACTTGCGGACATACATACATTCATCTATAAAGTATACACACACTGCAATATACATCTGTCACTCTATACTCTAAATATCACTCCCAGAATGCCTCATTACCCCTCATGCAACTTACATGCATTCAAAATTGCCCCCTCAAAAAACACAAAAACTTCAACTCGACATCCCTTACATTATATTAGCCACGATATGGTAACGCATTACTTGGCCCACAAAACCCGTTTTCGCCATATTTTCTTCTACAGCAACGGTGTAATTTTGGTGATGATATCCTTTATACTTTATCGTTTAATTGTTTCAGTTATGAGACTGCGGTCATGCTGGAACATCACTTTGAAGAATTTTTTTTTCTCGAATGAATTATTTTGTTGTTAAGCCTGTTGCTTATTCTGTCAACACGTTTAACGAACCGCTAAGTTACGGAGACGTAGACACATCAACAGCGGCTGTCTAGCGGTAGTGGCGGATAAGCACACATGCGAAGACACAGACACATGTATGTATATATTTTTTTACTTGTTTCAGTCATTTGACTGCGAACATGCTGGAGAATTGCCTTGAAGGATTTTAATCGAACAAACCGCGCCCAGTGATTAATCCTTAAGCCTAGTACTTCTTGTATCGATACTTTTAGGACTTATTGTATCGATACTTTTGCCGAACCTGTAAGTTACAGGTACGTAAACACGCCAACAGCGGTTGTCAACCGGTGACGGTGATGATAAACAGAGGTAGAAAGACACACACACAAAGACACACACACAAAGACACACACACAAAGACACACACACACACACACTTACACACACACACACACACGCACACATACGACGGGTTTCTTTCAGTTTCCGTCTTCTAAATCTATAGTAGAAGACACTTGCCCAAAGTGCTACGCAGTGGGACTGAACCCAGAACCACGTGGTTGGTAAGCAAGCTACTTACCACACAGCCACTCCTGTATTAGACATTGGCCTATACTGGCCGAAACTTAGCAAAGTTATATATTTCTGTATTTCAGGATAGTCATTTTCTTTTGCCAAATACACACACACTATATATATTTGTTCTTCTCACGTTTATCACACACCTGAGACCTCTTCAGCGACACTTTTCGTTTTCTTGTGTGTTTTTGCTCCACTTAGTCCATTCTGTTCTTCTAAGATGTGTATCCTTAAGTGCGCATGCGTTTGTGTCCTTGTTTGTGTGTATCTGTGTGTGTGCGTGTGTGTGTGTATGTATGTGTGTGTGTGTGTGCTCATGTGAGTGTCATAGTTTTTAGCAGCAGTGTGGGCTTCCCCTCAGCCCCATCCTTTCACCCCCAATGTGCTGCTGCTGTCCTAAGACACGAAAAACATACATACAGTACAGTTCCTGTATTCCTCTGTGTGTGTTCGCCTACGTTGTTGCCATCGTTGTAGTTGTTGTTGTTAATGACATCGTTGGCAACCGCCGCTGCTGCTAGCGTGTCATTTGTTTGACATTGTTATGGCCGTCCATCAAGTTTCATGTCTGTGTATTTATGTGCATGTATGGGTTCGCTTCGTATGTATCCATGCCCTTTATACAGTGTTACTCATTTATTTTGTCTATCTTTGTCTTACATTTATCACAGGTATGTGACAGATATATTTATATACTTATTTATTTATCTATTTATATATTTATTTACTAACTTTTTGGGGGAGTAGAATCGAATGTAACCCAAAAGCCTTGAAACTGAGCTCCAATAGAGATTATTCAGAGAAAAGGTCTTAAAAAAATCTCACAAAAAATATTAAAATAGGAAAAGAAAATTAAATGGCAGAAAATGTGAATGTAGAGTGTGTGTGTGCGTGTGTGTGTGTGTGTTTGTGTGTGTGTGTGTGTGTGTGTGTTTGTGTGTGTGTGTGTGTTTGTGTGTGTGTGTGTGTGTGTGTGTGTGTGTGTGTGTGTGTGTGTGTGTTTTAGATTGCTGCTTAAAGGAAAGAATGTGTTAAGTGCTTCAGTGAGTTGGCCTTCATCAAGGTAAAGCTTTCCTTCGAGGAAGGACAAATGTTTGGAACATTTAGAGGGTTTTTAATTCCTTTCTTGCAGCGTAAAACTAAAACTAGAGAATGCGTGTTGTTTGCTGCTTTTATTATTCAAAGGAATCTTTTTCATTTGTTCTTGAGATTTTTTCACAAAAACGAAATTGCTTCTGCGTACCATACACAACACATCAAAAGTAATTCACTGGAGACTGTCACATCGTAGCCGAGATTAGCGGTCACCAACCTTTTCCACACAACGGACCGTGTTTATGCGAGACAAGTCTCCCACAGACCGGGAAATCACGTGCGTAAGAAAACTCAATAAAGTGCATGATATATAATCTTATTATCACTTGTGTAATACATTTGTATAACATATATAATGCATTATAATGGGATACAAGGTTCGCGATATCAGCTGAATATTGCCTTCTCCCATTAATTTCTTGTTCTTCGTGTTGTTTAAGGCTCCAGCAGTCGAGGAAAGAAGTCTTAGGCAAAACGCAGGTTCTCAAACAGTTTTATTTACACTATACACAGGGGTGAAGTGCATTACTCTCTGTAGCAATCTCATGCCGCGTGAGTTCGTCGTTCTTCGTTACGCGGGCCATTGCCTCAGGCGATACGACAAGCGGATTAGCCTAGAGGCCCAGCCAGTGAAGTGTGCTCTAGATGCAGGTGAGATCTCGCTCCAGTCTCGGAGATGGCAATGGCTGCCGCGAGATCTCATCCAACATGGTGCTGACTGCTTGTGCCGCTACAACATATATAATGCAAAAATATCTTGCAAATAACGCTAGTCAATGAAATAGAAATAAAACTTTAAAAGATATTCTTTCTATGCAGTCCGCTATGAAACTATCCGACTAGTGGTTAGGAACCACTGACCATAATAGTCTGTACCTTGTTCCGATGTTCGTGTGTTTACGTCCCCGTAAGTTAGTGGGATAGAATAAGCACCAGGCTTACAAAGAACAAGTCTCAACGTCGATTTCTTCGACTAAAGGCGGTGCTTCAGCATGGCTCCAGTCAAATGATTGAAACGAGTAAAAGAATAAAAGAATAAAATTATATATATATATATATATATATATATATATATATATATATATATATATATATATATATATATATATATATATATATATATATATATATAGTATGTGACAATTATTCGCTAGCCATGATAAAACTCCGAGTTTTGGATACCAGAGTGGAAACTCACGCCGTCATCTCTTCAGATAAATTCCTCTATTTACATAATATCGAGGTCTCTTTCTTTATTTTGTTGGCTTACATGTTCTATCAATATGTATATATATATATATATGAAGATGTGTATGTGTGTTTACGTAGTCCTTGGTGCATGTGCATCTTTCATCATTAATAACTCCAGGAAGAGAGAAGAGAGCGAGAGAAAGAGAAAAAGAAGGATAAAGAGAGTACCAAAGGTATCTGAGGAAGGAAAAAGTGACAAAGAGAGTGGCATGCATGGATGTGTGATTCGGTGTATGTATGTGCATGTGAAAGCATGTGTGTATGATTAGACATGTGTGTTTGTATGTGTGTATATATGTATGTATATATATGTATGTGTGTGTGTATGTGTGTATGTATGTATATAGGTGTGTATACATGCATTTATGTATGTACGTTCCTTTCTAATTTTAAGCATTTGAAGTTTTCATGTAAAGCAGGAGCTGGTTTCTGACAAAGATACAGTGCTTCATGGTTAGAATGCCGACAGTAAATCTAAATTCACACTTTAAAATCGAGAAAAGACATGCACATTTTATTTGTTCCGCTTACAGATTGTATTTATAGTGTGCGAGTCAGTTGGTCAATTTCTTTTTCTGAATAACCTGAGCTTTTCCAACTTGTCATTTAGATATTTACCAATCAATACAAGTGCAGCAATTAATATTGCTATTATCTGATTATAGAAGCTGCAAGTTTCGAAGCAGTTGTTCGGATTTATTCTCTCTCTTTGATTTTCGGAAAGATATTCCCATCAGCAAGGCAGATGACTTTTATGAATGTACATGCAATTTCTTGTCTCCCCGAAACAACAATATCCAGCATCTTATGCTTGAACTTGCTACAGGTTTTGATGGGAATCTTCCCCCACCCCAGTATTAATTGTGTTGATGTTTGTAGATGTTTTCAATATATCTATATTTATCTCATGGCAGTCTTCTAGACTATATATATCTCATGGCAGTCTCTATTTTCGATAGTACTCTATATTGTTTTAGCTACAAAGCCGTGTCTCATTGGGACGCTGTACTTTGATGACACTTCTGGGCTGTTACTAATCACATGTGTGATGTCCTCCATAGAAATGTCACATAATCGACATTTTGCTTGCATCTTGGGACTCCAAGAGCTTCACTTTCTTTTGTTCATGATGTAATGCATAATAACCTCATGTTCTTGGATTGGAAACGCGTGACGTAGGGATCACGAGTCCGAGAGAGACTGTGCATTACGCCGATATTAAGCATGTATATGATGAGCATGCACGTATAGATGTATATCTGTGAATATAACTATATATGATACAAAATATTTGCGTATGTATTTATGTATATTGTACGTATATTCATTACTGTGCATGTAAGTACGACATACATATATTCATGAGTCTATACAATTGGTGCATTTTATATATATATATATATATATATATATATATATATATATATTAATGTACGTGTATATGTATGTATATAAGTTTGTATTTTATGTTGTCATCTATGTATATTTGTATGGATGTAATACATGCATTGTTTTATATACGTATTTTCCCGCTACCTGCAATATATGCATGTGTGCTAAGGTAAGTGTGTGCATGTATACACACACACACACACACACACACACACACACACATATATATATATGCGAGTAAAAATAAATACAAAAAAAGGTGGATTTTTTTGTATGATTGTGTATAGAGGAATATATTATTTTGCTTAAAAGAGTTCCAACACTGTCTGTTTTTTATGTTTTATTTATATTCCTGATATATATATATATATATATATATATATATATATATATATATATACACACACATATATATATCTGTGTGTGTATCTATGTATGTACGTATGCATGTTTGTATTAATGTATGTAATGCATGCATCTGTATATATTCATTTGAATTTATACATTTTCAGAGGTGACTTAACAATCTTCAGTTACATGCCTGTGTGCATGTATGTATATATGTATGTGTGTGTATGTATGTCTTTATGTGTGTATGTATGCATGTGTGTGGTCGAGTGTGCGTGTAAGAAAATGATCTGGTATATGTGTATGTATATATAGTTGTACATTCGTAGATGCAGGTATGTGTGTGTAGGTGTGTGTGTGTGTGTGTGTGTGTGAGCGTGTGTGTCTGAGCGTTAAAGGTGTGTATGTATGCATGTGTGTGGTCGAGTGTGTGTAAGAAAATGATCTGGTATATGTGTATTTATATATAGTTCTACATTCGTAGATGCAGGTATGTGTGACTGTGTGTTAGTGTGTGTGTGTGTGTGTGTGTGTGTGTTAAATCTCTAAATTTGATGGAAACACAGCAGTTAAACATAGGAAAATGTGATCATCTCAGTTTAACATGTAATTTACATGTTAAACGTGTAAACTCAATCAAACAACAAAAGGAACACCAACAACACTAACAAGTGCAGCAACAACAACAATAACATAAACAGCAAAAATTGCAACATAAAACATGAAAAGAATAACAATAAGAACAATAACAACAACACCAACAACATCAGCAACAATAACAACAATAACAACAACGGCGACAGCATGAATGACAGCGTACAGTGTCTAAAGAACAACGACAGCTAACTGCAGTGACAACAACAACAGCAACAACAACACCACCACCTCCACCACCACCACCAACAACAACAACACCACCTCCACCAACAACAACAACAACACCACCACCACCACCACCTCGACCAACAACAACAACACCACCACCACCACCTCCACCACCAACAACAACAACACCACCACCACCTCCACCACCAACAACAACAACACCACCACCACTTCCACCAACAACAACAACACCACCACCACCTCCACCACCAACAACAACAACACCACCACCACCTCCACCACCAACAACAACAACACCACCACCTCCACCAACAACAACGACAGCACCATCACCACCACCTCCACCAACAACAACAACAACACCACCACCTCCACCACCAACAACAACAACACCACCACTTCCACCACCAACACCAACAACACCACCACCACCTCCACCACCAACAACAACACCACCACTACCACCTCCACCAACAACAACAACAACACCACCACCTCCACCAACAATAACAACACCACCACCACTTCCGCCAACAGCAACAACAGCACCACCACCACCTCCACCACCACCAACAACAACAACACCATCACCTCCACCAACAACAACAACAGCACCACCACTTCCACCAACAGCAACAACAACACCACCACCACCTCCACCACCACCAACAACAACAACACCATCACCTCCACCAACAACAACAACAGCACCACCACTTCCACCAACAGCAACAACAACAACAAGGATAATAAAAACAGTTTAAATAACAATATACAACATTTAAAAAACGAGGACAGTAAAGAACAAGAACGACAAGAGTGGCAGCAACAATAATGAAAATAACGACATAAATAATATTAACGCAAAAAAAACCAAAGAAAAACAATTCATATCAAGAGCAGCAACAGCAGCAGCAAAGTCGTATCAGCAGCAGCAGCAGCAGCAGCATTAACAGCAGCAACAAAAACAACAAGACAATGAGTAAAACAAGAGCGTGAGCGAGAAACGGCTTTGAAACTTTATCACAAACTAAAAGACTTGGATGAGAAATTCCATCGCTCTTATTGTTATTATCACCTCTTTTCTACAGAACACACCACCAATGCCACCATGGCTAACGCCACCAAATCGCCATCACCACTGCCAGCACCATCATCGTCACCAGCAGCAACACAACCGCTGCCACCACTACACCAACGCAACCGCCACGACCACTATGACGACGAAGACGACGACGACGACCACCATCACCGCCACCACCACGACAATAGCAACAGTAATCACTGCTGCTGACATGTCCGCGCCACCGTCGACGCCTCCACTACCACCACCACCACCAACACCATCACGATCACCACCACAACCACCACCGCCCTGCCGATCCCCGTTCCCATCCCCGCTACAATCATCACAACCTTAATGCATGCACACAACAAAAAAACAAAAACAAAATTCCACCGCCAACACCGCCATGAACCTCATTTGCAACAACGTCACATCTCCAACACAAGCTTCACCAAAAAACCGAAGACCAAAACCAGCTTCACTAAGACTACAAACAAAATCACCACCACCACCGCCAACAACAACAACACCGGCATGTCAAGCCACACTTCCCCATCATCACCACCTCACTCACTACTTCACCCTCACAATCTCCATTATAACCACAACTGCCATAACCACCACAGTTTCCAACAGAAGTACCATCATTAAAATGATCCCTTCACTTCAAACGAACAAACACACACACACGCGTACGCACGCACACACTCACACGCACACACGCACATACGCACACACTAAGTTTGCTTCTCAACTACATGGTTCCAGGTTCTGTCCCACTGCATAGCATCTTGGACAAGTGACTTCTACGATGAAGCTGGGTCTACGAAAAATTTGGTATTGAATTTGGTAGACAGAAACCAAAAGAATGCGGTCGTATATATATATATATATATATATATATATATATATATATATTTAATTGGAATTTACAAAAAGGAACAAAAGATGAAGACAGGTGTGCAAACAACAAACAGGTCTATTAGTTTAACACTCGGGAAGGTGAGAAAGTCTTTTACGTTTCGAGCCTACGCTCTTCAACAGAAAGGAACATGACAAAATAAACAAAGAGAGAATAAAAGAAGCTACAATGTTTAGCGGTTGATTATGGCAATATATATACTTGTATGCGTATATATATGTATATCTATATATAGTTAATAAAAAAACATATATCAGTAAGAATCACACTCAAAAAAATATAGAGCAGTATTTATTACAACAACATTTTATACAGAATTACGAAGGGTTTCCCACCCACAAAGCCAAAGCGTTGTGGATAAATACAAATTTTAAAATATCTACATCGTGCAGGTGAGGAAACGCTCAGAACTCGAGGAATACCAAGAAAGTTATTGAGTACGGGTTACTTCCCCTTAATTAGAGGTGGGAATAAAAACTTTATAGATTCGGAAAGGCCTAACGGGCAAACAAGGAAATCCAAGTAGTGCTTGAAGTGGAGACATTTAGGAAACACTTCGTTACGGTTGTTCAATGCGTCAGGCTTCTTAAAGTCCTTAAGAATTTTGGTTCTCTCCGCGATGCAGATCTTGCAACGGCCACTTCTTATTAATCTACAAGCCTGGAAAGTCAATTAATTTCCACCTGACATCACACGGGGTCCCTTGATCTTTGAGGACGTGAGATGTCAGGTGGAAATTAATTTTCCGGTCCCGTATATTAATGGAAGTGGCCGTTGCAAGATCTGCATCATGGAGAGAAGCAAAATTCTTAAGGACTTAACGTTTTTTTCGTATTCATCGAGTTTTGAACATTTCCTCACGCTGCAACGTAGATATATTAAAATGTTGTATTCATATAGAGTCAGACGAGCTGTCCTCAAGGCTTTGGTTTTGTGGGTTTTGAGGAGTGAGAGAGGGAACGGTGAAAGGAAGAGAAGAATCGGGGAGGGTTGGGACGCAACATTTTTTCACTCCCTAACTAGCGTTCAAAATAATTTTTCTATCGTCTTGGCCTAACAGCCCTTACCGTTTGTTCTCACTGTTCTGTCTTATTTTTACTGTCTTGTTCTCACTGTCCTGTCTTTGTTTATACTTTCACCCTCCAAATTTTAATTAATTTGCTTTCGGGAAGGACTGCTTCAACGAAGTCGCGTATTGTCCTTACCTTCGAAACACGGAGTAGAGATGGAACAGGGACAACTGAAGAAGGGTTATACTTTTTAAGTTGCATGTCTCGTTTCTCTGTTTTTTTCGTTGTTCGAAACAAAGTTCGTTTTCTGTCTTCGTCTTTATGTTTTCGTTTCTCATTGTGTTTAACGTTTTTTGTGATGTCCTGTACTCATATATTCTTGGATGTATACATATAGATGTCGGTATGTACATATATGTATGGATATATGCATATAATTATATATTATTTATGTTACTATATATATATATATATATATGTACAGGGTTGGCCAAAAGTCACCTTACAGTAAATCAATACCCATTTAATGCCAAAATTAAAACAAAAAATATTTTATATGAGACTTCGCTAATAAATAGAAGAACGTGGGAAAAAGATATTGAATATATAGATCCATATTAGAGAAAACGATAAGGTGTCTATAGAGACATAAATGATAGAGAGATAGTTTGATGCAATTATATTTAACAATGAGAAAACTAAAATAGCATGACAAATTGTTTCGTAACCTTAAAACATGTCGATAATTTATATTATTATATTTAATAATAAATTACTTACATGTGTGCGTGAAAGCAAAATGCACAAAATCTTTCAAAATAATGCAGAATTTAAGCTACGTCCTCAGGTGGAAGAAAGTCATAACTGAATTTTCTTACAGTTAAATAAAATTTCAGTAAATTATTTCTCTGTCATTTATGGATATATATATATATATATATATATATATATATATACAAAGTATGAGGGTTTAATTCACATGTGATCTAAACGATTAGGTACGCTATGTAAGTGCTGTAACGGATTATTAGGGCTCCAATGTTATAGCCGAGACAGTAGTTGTCGAACCATTGCAGATTTCCGATGCACCGGTTATATAATTGTTAACGAGGACAACAAACGTTAAAGCAACGCAAGCATCTCAAATTGTATACGAGGGGGATCCAAAAATATCCTGGCTTTAAGGTCGTCGTGAAAGACCTGGTTGAAGGTCCAACCATCCGCGTTCATTTTCAGGACTTTTACAGGACCGCTGCAACAATTGCGTAAAATTCAGAAAGGAATATGTTGAATAAAATCATAACTGATCCTCTTGTATTTTCTATTACTCAAAGCCAGGAACTTTTTAGCACCCGCTCGTGTGTGTATACATAGATATATGTGTGTGTGCGTTTATGTGTGTGTGTGTTTATGTGAGTGTGTGTATATACATACATACATACAAATATATAACAAATTGTTTATGACTGTGGCATTCTAAGTAGATAAAGCTATATATATACTAGCATATAGAATATTAGGTTAAAAAAGCCTCATTGGACAGAAGAGGCTGGAGGACTCGAACTCACATTTGCTTTAAATATGAGAGACGTGCTACCATTTTGAAATACGAAGCCTTCGCATTGTCTCCAACCATTTGTATGCTTTGTTTTTATGACGAAAACAATACGCGTATACACACACAAACACACACACGTATACACACATTCAACTATAGCTATATATGTGTGCGTCTGCGTAGCTATCTATCTATACATACATACATATATATATATATATATATATATATATATATATATATATATATATATATGTACACACACACACGTATATAAACGTATAAATATATATACATATATACATATGTATATATATATATATGTATATATATATATATGTATAGATATATACACACACAGATAGACACACAGACAGACAAGCACACGCATATATATGTTTATATATATATATTTGTATATATATATATATATATGTGTGTGTGTGTGTGTGTGTGTGTGTGTGTACAGATTCGTACGCGCTCATTTACAACCAGCTTCATAATGTGACACCATACGTTGCTCTTATGATGTTTTCTCTTTAACATAGTCACATCAAGTTTCATCAAACAACCAACCGCCATATTTTCTTTCTCTCTTTTTTGTTTGTTTTGTGCTTTTGACACCCAATCATAGTTTGCTTAATTTTTACTTTCTGAAATAAAACAACAACAAAACCCAGTCAAAAAAAAAATATAATGATAATAAATAAGCAAAAAAGGAAAACAAAACGAAACAAAAGAATAAAAAAGAAAAACAACTCGTCTTTACTATTGTAATTTTAAATTTTATGTCCTAAAAGAAAATTATACATATATATATATATATATGATTGACCGTTGACTGAACACTATTCAATTTTTTTTCTCCGTGTTTTTCTCCTTGTCTCCGTATTCTTTCTGTTGAAGAGCGTAGCTCGAAACGTCAAAGACTTTCCGTATTCCCGAGCGTCATACTAATATATACTTTTGTTATTTACACCACCTGTCCTCGTCTGTTGTTATTTTTTGTATAATCTCCCATATATATATATATATATAAATATATATATATATATATATATATATATATATATATATATATATATATATATATATATATATATATATATACATATATATACATATATATATATATCATATATATATATATATATATATATATATATATATATATATATGTATATGTATATATATATGTATATTTGTATATATAGACATGTATACATACATATATATACACATACATACATATATATATAAATATATATATATATATATGTATATATATATATATACATACACACACACACACATATATATATATACATACATACATACATACATACATACATATATATATATATATATATATATATATATATATATATATATATATATATATATATATATATATATATATATATATATATATATATATATATACATATATATATAAATATACACACGCACACACAGAGTATAATTTAGTTTATTTGTTCGTTTGAAACGAGTCGTGGTTTTATGATTTTGTTGTCTAAATATATATATCTCTGTTTTTCATCAGTGACTGGGTTTTTTTTTTAACAAGAAATAAATTTTGACTTCAAGAAACTTTCTCACTTCAGATGTTTTTGTTGTTATACTTTTTTTTTGTTATTAACATTTTTTTGCTTTTGTTGCTGTTGTTATCACGTTTTCTTTCCACCACGACACATCTTTCTTTATTATTGCTGTTGCTGTTGTTGTTATTGTTGTTCTTCTTCTTGTTGATGGTTTTTCCACTCGTCCTCTTTCTTCTTCCTTGTTGTTCTTGCTACTGATGCGGTTATTCCTTTTCATCGCCATCATCACTGTCATCCTCAACATCTCCATTTTCATCATAAGGATGATGGTGATGATGATGATGATGATGATGACGATGATCACCTTCCTCTTCCGTTCCTTCTCTTTGCTCCCTTCATCCTCTATCCTCCTCTCCTACTCCCCCTCCTCGTCCTCCCCCTCCTCGTCTTCGTCTTCCCCCCTCCTCTTCTCCTCCTCCCCCTCCTCGTCCCCCTCCCCCTCCTCGTCCTCGTCCTCCCCCTCCTCGTCCTCGTCCTCCTCCTCCCATCTTTCTCGTCTTCCTCTCCTCCTCTCCTCTTCTCCTCCACCCCCTCATCGTCCCCCTCCCCCTCCTCGTCCTCGTCCTCCCCCTCCTCGTCCTCGTCCACCTCCTCCCATCTTCCTCTCCTCCTCTCCTCCTCTCCTCGTCCCCCTCCTCGTCCCCCCTCCTCGTCCTAGCCCTCCCCCACCTCGTCCTCGTCCTCCCCCTCCTCGTACTCCCCCTCCTCGTCCTTGTCCTCCTCCTCCCATCTTTCTCGTATTCCTATCCTCCTCTCTCCTTCCTCATCTCACTCCTCCTTTCCTTTTTCTTCATCATCATCACCCTCTTTAATCATCGTGATTATGATTATGATCATCATCATCACCACTATCATCATCATTATCATCATCATCATTATCCTCATCACCATCATGTTCGTCGTCATCGTCATTGTTGTGTCGTCATCATAATTATCATCAACGTCATCATCGTCGTCGTCGTCATCATCATCATCACCATCAACAAATACCATTATATGCGTTCTTGTATGTATTCGATTTCAACATACTCCTATTTTAACCTGCCAAACTTTCCTTTGCCTTTGATTTATACAATCTTCATATCTATCTATATAATAATCTGTTTGTTCGTTTGCCTCTTATAGTTAGTTAGAGAGGCAGAGTTGGAGTGAGTGAAAGGTAGAGTAAGAGTGAGAGAGAGAGAGAGAGAGAGAGAGAGAGAGAGAGAGAGAGAGAGAGAGAGGAGAGAGAGAGAGAGAGAGAGAGAGAGGAGTGGGAGAAGTGAAGAAAGAAGGGTGGAAGAAGTAGAGAAAGGTGATTAATATTAATACACTAAGGCCAAATGCCTCACGCGGTCAGCTGAAAGTAGAGGCGAAGAATGAGAGGAAAAGATGGCGAGAGTAAAATAGGTGGAGAGAAGTGTTAACGACTTGAGGTGGGGTGGGGGAAGGAATACATATTGCGTGGTTAAAAAGTTAACAGAGGAGAAAGATGAAGAGAAAGAGATATGTTTAGGATACAATATTTAGCAAAGGAGTGATGTTCTGTTGTTGAGGTTAAAGAATGTTAGATAGTCAGATAGGCAAGGAAGGAAGCTATAACGACCATCACTTAAAGCATGTGCATAAGTGAAATAATTTATCGTCTGTTCGCTTTAAAAAATTGATATTTGTTTATAAGGATTAATTTAGCCTAAAACTATGTCTTCACAAGAAGTACAGTTGCAAGCTGCTCGAGAAAGGATGCGCAGATACAGAGCACGGATCAGAGAGGAACAGCGAGAAAATATAATAATAAGAGAAAAAGGACAACACCAACGGAGACGTGTAGAAATGAATGTAGAAGAACGTCAAGAATATTTAAAGAAAGTTAAACTATGAATGCTTTAAAAATGTAAAGCATCCTTTCTTAAATAAGTCCTCTGAATTATTTTCACTCCGCGGAATTTTCACGGGTCCTTATTAAATAAACCATTGAACAACC
>NC_142932.1:12718891-12726391 GCF_046866305.1 Octopus bimaculoides | reverse complement strand
TATGATGATGACGATGATGATGACGACGATGATGATGAAGACGATGATGATGATGACGATGGTGATGATAATAAGCTGATAATAAGCATGACGTTGGCAGCGATGACGATAATAATGATGATGATGATGATGATGATGATGACAATGGTGATGAAGATTATGATTGCGACGAAGAGGACTATGATAATGGTGATGATGATGGAGACAGCAATGAAGACGACAGTGATGAAAACGACGACGGTGACGATGATGATGATGCTGATGTTGATGATGGCGATGATAATGATGATGATGATGACGACGACGACGATGATGATGATGATGTTTGTGATGATGATGATGATGATGATGTTGATAATTACGATGGTGATGATAACGACTGATGATTGTGGTGGTGGTGGTGGTGCTGCTGCTGCTGCTGCTGATGATGATGATGATGACGATGATGATGACGTTAGAAGTGAAAATGATGGTGTTGATGATGATGAGAGTGATGATGACGAAGACGATGGTGATGACGATGATGATGATGATAATGATGATGATGATGGTGTAGCTGATCATGTTCACTATGATAATGACGACAATGTTGATGAAGGTGAAAGTGAGTACAATGATGATGATGATGATGATGATGATGATGATGATGATGGCTGTTATGACTACGACGACGATGATGATGCTGATGACGATGATGATGCTGATGACGATGAAAGAGGACGACGGTAGTGATGGTGAAGACTATGATGATGATGATGATGATGATGATGATGATGATGATGATGATGATGACGACGACGACGACGATGATGATAGTGATAATGATGGTGATGGCGATGATGTTGTCTGACGAGGATGACCTCATCGCGAGCCATTATCCGTGAACCTAAACCCTTGCTCTCCGAAGAAAACAACAACAACAATAATTACAGCAAAAACTACAAAAAAAAAAAAATAAAATACAACCAAAAACAAAGAACCAAGCAAACTAACGAAATAGTTACTTCACTAAACCTGCAAACTCCCTATTCCCTTTATAACAGTTCTGTCCCCTAAATTCCCTCCTCTACTCCTTAAGCTCCTGACTCCTTCAAATGGCCGCCTTGCCACGTTAAGAGGCTTTTCATACATGTTAAGCTTTTATTGCAACTTTTTATATCCCATTTCCACAGATTAGGAAGAACGGCCCCTTTCAAATTTAACACGCAGGTACATACATGTATACACGTTTATACACGCTTACACGCGTGTATACACGCATATGTACATTCATACACATGTTCACGCTACCATTATTTATACTCGCATTTGTATACTGTCTCACACGGTTACCCGCAATGTGAGACAGACGTGCACACGTATATAGAGACACGTATATAGAGACACGTATATAGAGACACGTATATAGAGACACGTATATAGAGACACGTATATAGAGACACGTATATAGAGACACGTATATAGAGACACGTATTTATGCACCGTGTATACACACACATGCACGAGCACGCGTGTATGTATATATGCACATACATGCATATACATACACACATGTACATACATGCGCTCATACACATTTAGTCACAGCTTCACACGCTCACAAGCACATTGACGTATTTACACACTGGGACGCACATACACATACGAACATATACACTCTCGTTCATGCAAACACGTGCACGCACACATGCATACGCACAGTCACACATAACACACACACACTCATGCAGGGCCACGAAGCCAATTCACACACACACACACACACACGTACACATTAATATATACTGAGACACATTGGCACATACTGATAGGCACACACATTTACACACAAGCAGAAACACACACACTCAGACACAGACACATACACACACGCACACACACACACACACATACACACACGCATACACATTCATTCACAGACACAGTGGGGGAGGGCCTGGAAAGCAGAATGATACGCACACATTCAAATATACATACTAACACACATCGACCCGTGCGTATTTGCAGACAGACACATTTACATTAACACACACACATACATACATACACAGAAACACTCAGACACCCACAGACAGACAGACAGAAAAAGAAAGAAAAGAAGGGTGAGAAATAATAAAAATAAAAGAACAAAATTCGGGGTGGAATTTTTATGATTTTTCTCAATTAATATTCTGTTTTAACAAATATTTTTTTCGTCTCCCTATGGTATTTCGGTTTTAATTCGGCATCGGCGCAGCAGCTCCTTTACTACTACTACTACTACTACTACTACTACTACTACTACTACTACTACTACTACTACTACTACTACTACTGTCATCGTTTTCCCATTTAATAACATTCTTGCAACTCTGATTACGATTTTTTTGTTACGCTGATGTCTGCTGGTTTCTTCCATTTTGGTCTCCTCTGCGAAAACGAAGGTAGGGGTAAAGAAGAAGATATGAACGAATATATATATATATATATATATATATATATATATATATATATATATATATATATATATATATATATATATATACATGTATATATATATATATGTGTGTGTGTGTGTGTATATTTATATATATATATATGCATATATATATATATATATATATATATATATATATATATATATATATATATATATATATATATATATATATGTGTGTGTGTGTGTGTGTGTGTGTGTGTGTATGTATATATACATACATACATATATACATACATACATACATACATATATACACAATGATTGAATAAAAGAAAAGCAGAATGAATGAGTGGGTGATTGAATAACCGAATGATAACTAAGAAAGAGAATCAAGAGAAATATTATACGGACGAATGGATAAATTATCGAATAAGAGAAAGAAAATGTGCGTGAATGAGTTAAATAAATGATGACCGAATGAAATGAAGAATAGGTAAGTGGATGATTAAAGAGCGAATTATGTAATAATGAATGACTGAACGAAAGATATTCAGGATATTTAGTGTGTCACAGGATGTGACAAGACTGGCATTTTCGCCAGTTGAATGGACTGGAACATCATGAAATAAAGTGTCTTGCTCAAGAACACAACTGCGTTGTCAGGAATCGCACTCACGACGTTATGATCGTGAGCCGAATAGTGTGACTGTTAAACCACGCGCCTTCACGAATGAATGAAATGAATGATGACTGAATGAAATAAAGAATAGGTAACCTGGTGACTAAAGAACCGAGTCGAATAAAAGAGGGAATAAGACATTGATGAATGATTGAATGATTGAACAGAAGAAGGAAAATGTATGCGAATGAGTTACGATTAAATGAATGATGACCGAATGAAATAAAGAATCAGTAAATGGATGACTAAAGATTAAAGAGCCAAGTAAAGGAGATAATGAAACATGAATGAATGGTTGAACAAATAAAAGAAAACCTATGCGAATGAGTTACGACTAAATGATTGATGACTGAATGAAATAAAGAATCGGTAACTGGGTGACTAAAGACTAAAGAGAGAATAAAGGAGAGATTAATACATGAATGAATGAATGACGGAACAAATGAAAGAAATTCTAGTGAATGAGTTACAACTAAATGAATGATGACTGAATGAAATAAAGAATCGGTGCGTGACTAAAGACTACGGAGTCAAATAAAACAGATTATAATACATGAATACAAACATGAATGAATGATGGAACAAAAAGAAAATCCATGCGAATGAGTTACGACTATATTGAATGATGACTGAATGAAATTTTTAAAAAATCGGTCACTGAATGAGAAAAAATCCAAATGAAAGAGAGAGCGGAATACATGAATGATGGCTGAATGAATAAATTGTCAGAAATAACCAAACTTGTCTCTTTAACACTCTTTAAAATCGAAACTATTTGATCGTCCTCCCTTCCTCCTACCACCTTCAGTAAACCCAACATACCTCTTCCCCAACCCTTTAGTCGGATAATATAATATCTTCTCTTCTCTGTTTCTCCTAACCTCCCTCCATCTCTCTCATTCGCGCTCACTTTTCTCTTTAACTTTATTTTCACTTTGAAGCACTCTCACGTACACACACAAGCACACACACACACACACACACACACACAAACACCCACCCACATATACATACACATACACATGCACACACACAAACACATGCACACACATACACGCAGACATGCATTCACTCACACAGAAACGGCGAAAACAAATTCACATACACATACATTCAGTTCTACATACTAACACACATTGATATATATATATATATATATATACGTATTCATACATCCACACACATTCAAACACACATATATGCAAATATACATACGGACACAGATCGACACATACATGCATATATATATTCATACACTCACATTCAAATACACACACAAGAAGACACAAACGCACTCATGCACACACGCATACGTACTCACACACAGAAACACACACACGCACACATGCACAGACACTAACGCATAAAAGCACAGGCATACAAACTCACAAATACAAACATACTGCAAAACACACACACAATTATACAGACATAGATCCACATACAGAGGTTTCATAACATGCTTTACACATTCATACACTCGCACGCGCGGTAATACATGCATATACACACATTCACGCGCATACATAAACACATCCACATACATAAACACGCACAGACACAAACGTCCAAATATACGAACTTACACAAATACTGACAAACACACCTATACACACTTACACACACACACACACACACACACACACACACACATACATAATACTCATACAGACATACACCCATAACATGCACATGCACGCATACATACACACAGACATACACACAGACATACATACATACGCAGTCATACACACGCTTACACAAAATCAATAAAGCCTTTATTTCATCATCCACCCCATTTATTAAAGTATTCTCTCTTTCTCTCTCTCTCTCTCACTCTCTCTCTCTCTCTCCCTCTCTCTCCTTCTTTCAATTTCTTTCTTTCTCCCTCTCTCTATTTCTCTTTTCCTCCCTCTTTCAATTTCTCTCTTTCTCTTTCCCATACACTCTATTTATATTCTATTTCTCTCTCTTTATCTTTGCTCTGCTCTCTCTCTTTTTATCTCTTCTTTATTCTTATTCTGTAACAGTTCTTACCGTTCTTTTTTTCTTTCCACAAATATCTAACAGATTTCTTCTTCTTCTTCTTCTTCTTCTTCTTCTTCTTCTTCTTCTTCTTCTTCTTCTTCTTCTTCTTCTCCTCCTCCTCCTCCTCCTTTTCCTCCTCCCCTCCTCCTCCCTCCCCCTCCTCCTCCTCTTTCGTCTCTTTTTTTCCTACCCGCTTCCTCCTTCCTCACTTCATGCTCCATATTGTTCCCGTGCCATCTCCAATCCTCTTTTGGCATTCCCATGTCTCTCCAATTCCTCTACCGTCCCACATCTCACTGCCTCTCTCTCTCCTCCTCGACTCTATCTCTCCATTCTCCCTGCAATCAATTATTACTTCCAACCTCACCCTCTCCCTTATTTCTCACCCTTTTCCCCCTCAGTTATTTCCTTAAACACGTCTCCTTTCTGTATCTTCCTTTGTCTCCTTTCTCTCCCTCCATCTGTCTCTCTATTCTTCCATCATCTCTCTTTTATTCCTCAGTTGTTCTTTTCCCCACTTCGTCCTGTTTTCCAAATAACAGCCCACAAATTTTTAATTTTACCCCTTCCTAAACCGTTCTCACTCATTCTTTCTCTTGTTTCAGTCTAACTCTACCTCTCTCCTCTTTAATCCAGCAATTAACCCTTCCACTTTAATCCAGAACTTTCCAGAATGAATGCTAATCTTTTTTTCGTTTTTTTTTTTAATATCGTCACCCCGCAAAGTCATTTATCTTAATAAGTTCACACCCTGTAGTTAATTTTCTCTCAGAACGTTTAAGGGTTTAATTTCATTTATCGTTGTTCTCCTCTATTATTCGTTAGTATTATATGTTACCCGTACGACCCCTAATATGCCATGTCACTCCCAAGCAATATATTTTAAACTGTGGCACCCTTAGTTAATTTTCTTCCAAAGCCTTTTGAGCTTTTATTTGCATTTTTACCAGTGTTTCACTGTTATGTTATAAAATAGGGTCAATCTCGTGGGACATCCATGTCTGCAAGTTACTCCCATAGCTCATTTACCCCCCCCCCCCACGAGCGCATATGCTAGCCTATGAAACCTTCATCTAGTTAATTTTCTTTGAGGATTAGTAACGGTATATATTTAAATAATTTAAAATAAAAAAGAATTGAGCGGAGTAACAAATATGCTAGAACGCCGTTTTAAAATGGACGTACCACAAAGGTGGCATTTCGGAGAGTTCTGAGACGAAATTCTTCCAGTAGAGCAAAGAACTTCAATTTAACGAACTTTACGAAATAAATATATAAGTGAAATTTTGAGGTTAGCCTAGTTGTTCATCCGTCTTGTGCCAAAATGCACCAGTCAGCTAGTCGAGCCGATTTATATTCCTATCGTTTATCGTTTTACTTCTTTCAGTCACTAGGCCGTGGCCTTGCTGGAGCACTGCCTTGGAAATTTTAGCCAAACTATTCGACACCACTACTTATTTTCGTTTTAAGCCAGTTACTTATAGTGTTGGTCTCTTATGCCGAACCTCTATGCTACGGGGACGCAAGCACTATAATAACGGTTGGTGGGTACAAACGCAGACGCAAAGAAACACGGGGTAAGGAGCTTGTTTCCCAACCATATGGCACCTTGGGTAAGTGCCTTCTACCATAGCCTCGAGCTGACTAAAACCTTGTGAGTGGATTTGGTAGACAGAAACTGAAAGAACCCCGTGGTATATATGTGTGTGCGTGCGCGCGTGCGCGTGCGTGCGTGCGTGCGTGTGCGCGTGTGTGTGTGTGTATGTTGTGTATCTGTGTTTGTTCCCCACCATCGCTTGACAACCGTAACTTAGCGGTTCGACCAAAGATACCGATAGAATAAGTACTAGGCTTACAACGAATAAGTCCTAGGGTCGATTTGTTCGACTAAAGGCGGTGCTCCAGCATGGCCGCAGTCAAATGACTGAAACAAATAAAAGAATAAAGGAATATACATATGCAACGAGATTCTTTTAGTTTCCGTCACAAAGCTTTGTTTGGCCCGAGGCTATAGTAGAAGACACTTTCCCAAGGTGTCACGCAGTGGGACTGAACCCGGAAACATGTGATCGGGAAGCACAGTTCTTATTACACAGCAACGCCTGCGCCTACATTGCAATCTAACATGCGAAAGGAATTATAGTAGATGCCTCTACACCTCTCCGAGTCAGCATTCAAGACCAAAGACTGGCCGTGTAAACAAAATCTTACTGCACACACGTTTCACAACCAGAGAACAAAAGACATTTAGACACGTAGGAAAGAAATTATGTGCCCACAAGGATAGTTTTATTCTCTAATTTTTGTACTTGTTTCAGTCATGTGACAGTGGTCATGCTGGAGTACTGCCTTTACATAGAATTTTGTAGTTACC
>NC_142932.1:12701391-12703891 GCF_046866305.1 Octopus bimaculoides | reverse complement strand
AGAGTTCGTATGTGAAAGAACGTGGTTGGATGTATAAAAACCAAAACAGAATGAAAAACTAAAGAAGATTTGTATTATATGGGTAAAAAATATATTAAAATCGTCATGTTAGGAAAATGATATCAAAATTTGTGTAAAGTGACATTGTTTTGGAGATATAACCAGTTTCGCATTTTCTTTTCAAATTTCTTTACTGATGTTGTGTCATCTATTCGTCATGGTGTGTTGTAGAAGAGTTCGAAACAGCGGGAGGTAATCAGGGATTTTTTCTGTATAAGGGAGAGAATCAAAAATATTGGAAATGATAATCAGTATATATATATATATATATATATATATATATATATATATATATATATATATATATATATATATATATATACATATACATATATGTATATATCTATAATCTATATCTATATCTATCTATCTATCTATCTATCTATCTATCTATCTATCTATCTATCTATCTATCTATCTATCTATATATATATATATATATATATATATATCTCAGTATATTGTAGTTAGCATGAAGCATTGTGAAATCGAACGGATAAAGCAATAGTTCATAAGAAATTCTCTACAATGCAAGCTTAGAAATAAATTCTAAACAGAAGCAGAGCGAAAGCAAAATATGCTGAATGATTTTGAAATTTTTTCAAAACTTATATCTCAAGATTTCAAATTCCCTTAAGAAGACAACGGTAGACGAATCAACTCTGACTGAACACATTACTGTTACAATTCAGTCAATTTTCCCAATACTTAATACCGGGAATGAGGGATTACAAGTACGTGCGAGCTGGTTTGTTAAATCACTCGCTCAGATCATATCTGATATTAATAGCTGGATTAATTTTCCATCTCTCTTTTTTTTTTCTATTTGGTAATCCGAATAGCTGCATTAATCCTTAAATTTCACACAAATTCTTCTGTGGCCTTGGTAGTGACTGCAATATTTCCAGTATGACGTCATACCAGATGATTGTTGAGGCAGAAGTATTTGTATCAATTCTGCGCATTAATACAGATATACAGTGCAGTTTGCAACGGTTAGCACTCTTGTATCTATTACAAATTATATCGTATACAACGTAACCCTATAAACATAAACACTTGACGTGTATTGGTCATGGTGACGGATATAACACGGGATGTGTGATAGGATTACGAAACATTCTCTCGTGATTTTGTCAACTCCATTTCTTATATATTTGTGTGTGCGCTTGTGTGTGTATATGTGCGTGTTTCTGTGCATGTGTGTGTGTATATGAACTACACATGTATGAACCTACAGACAAATGTATATATATTTCCATTAAATTTTCCGCGTTTGCTGCCTTTCTTAATATCTTTGTTTATTCAATTCTGTCACTCCTGTGTTGTCCTAATTTTTCTGAATCATTTCTGCGTGTTTGTTACTTCGTTTCCTACTACTACTACTACTACTACTACCACTACTACTAGTACACATAAGCACTTGGTATCATGCACACACACGCAAACACCCATATGTGTATATGTTGGCACTCCGTCGCTTACGACGACGAGGGTTCCAGTTGATCCGATCAACAGAACAGCCTGCTCGTGAAATTAACGTGCAAGTGGCTGAGCACTCCACAGATACGTGTACCCTTGACGAAGTTCTCGGGGTTATTCAGCGTGACACAGTGACAAGGCTTTGAATTACAGGCACAACAGAAAAAGGAAGTAAGAGTGAGAGAAAGTTGTGGCGAAAGAGTACATCACGGTTCACCACCATCCCCTGCCGGAGCCTCGTGGAGCTTTAGGTGTTTTCGCTCAATAAACACTCACAACGCCCGGTCTGGGAATCGAAACCGCGATCCTATGCCCGCGAGTCCGCTGCCCTAACCAATGGGCCATTGCGCCTCCACGTATGTGTATATGTACATTTGTATATATATATATATATATATATATATATACACATATATATATATAGAGAGGCAGGCTTGGTTGTGTGGTGATAGGTGTGCTTTCTAACCACATATTTCCGAGTTCGGTTCCACTGCGTGTTACCTTGACAAGCTTTGAGAGTAAACTTGATAAACGGTAACTGAAAGCTCATTTGTCTTACCTTTTAATTGTGATCGAAACCCCTGATATCACCTCTGGCCCTATGATACAAATATCTTGTATCTTGGGGAATGGTTAGATACTAATCACCATTTTCTCTTTCACTCTGATCATGGATTTGCTTAAGGAATACCCGATCTAATTGGATTTAATTGGCTTTCTCCTCCCTTTCTAGACATAACGAACGACAACTATCATTCATGACGAACTTTCTTCCACTGTTTAACCGTCCAGATGTTTAACCTATTCCTCTTCGATGACGGTATACTCAGCGTATGGAATCTTCGCTCGACACGATATTCCAATAACTGAGATATCCTAGAAACAACTGGCAGAGGCTATCTCTAAATTAATTTAAATGTCCTTGTCAAGTCATGCCTAATAGTTTTCCATTCTTTTC
>NC_142932.1:12696391-12698891 GCF_046866305.1 Octopus bimaculoides | reverse complement strand
ACACACACACACACACACACACACACACACACACACTCACATACATATAGATACATATACATATGTATTTGTGCCTGTGTTTGTCCCCCAACCATCGCTTGACAACCGATGTTGGCGTGCTTACGTGCTCGCAACTTAGCGGTTCGGCAAAAGAGAAACCCATAGAATAAGTACTCGGCTTACAAAGAATAAGTCCTGAGGTCGATTTGTTCGATTAAAGGCCGTGCTCCAGCATGACCGTAGTCAAATGACTGGAACGAGTAAAAGAATACCACGAACATCATCGTTTACAACTGCGGACTTCGGCGTTGCTGTCATGATTAACAGCGCAGCCCTCCTCCTCCTCCTCCTCCTCCTCCTCCTCCTCCTCCTCCTCCTCATCATCATCAACCTCCGCCTCCTCTTCCTCCTCTTCTTCCTCCTCTTCTTCTTCCTCCACTTCTTCTTCCTCCTCTCCCCCCTCCTCTTCTTCCTCTTCTTCCTCTACTACTTCTTCCTCCTCCTCCTCCTCCTCCTCCTCAACCTCCATCTCCCTTCCTCCTCCTCTTCCCCTCCGCTACTTCTTCCTCCTCTTCCTCGTTCTCCCCTTCTTCCTCCACTTCCCCTCCTCTTCTTCTTCCTCCCCTTCCCCCTCCCCTTCTTCTTCCTCCTCCTCCACTACTTCTTCTTCTTCTTCTTCTTCTTCTTCTTCTTCTTCTTCATCCTCCTCCTCCTCCTGCTCCTCCTCCACCCCCTCCTTCTTCTCGGCATTGTCGACGTCTACCTACTCCTCCTCATCCTGCTCCTCCTGCTCTAGTTCCTGTTTCTGCTCCTCCATCTCTTCGCAAATCGCATCACTATTGTATGCATGTATGTATACGTGAGTCAGCATGATCCTGTCTCTGTCTGCCTGTCTGTCTGTTTGTCTGTCTGCCTGTTTCTCTCTCTTTCTCCACCCCCCCCTCTCTGTATCTATCTATCTACCTATCTGATAGATAGATAGTTTATCTTTCTGTTTATGTCTGTCTGTGTGTATTTCTCTGTTTGTATCTGTCTAGTTTTGCCTATCTATCTATCTATCTATCTATCTATCTATCTATCTATCTATCTATCTATCTATATGTCTATCTGTCTATCTCATGCATTCATCTCATTAACTGTCACGCACGCATCCATCACCGCTCTCTAAGTATGACCACCACCAATCACTATCATCACTATCGATCCAGGTACTACCGCCATCATCACTACTTCATCATCATCATCATCATCATCATCATCATCATCATCATCATCATCATCATCATCATCATAATCATCATCATCCGTAGTAGCAAGCCGTGGCGGCGGCAATCTTGCTTCTTCGCCTTCGACCACCTCATTCCTCTGCTCCCCCTTCTTGCACCCAACCCCGTCTGCATCCCTCTGCCGTCCGAAATCTTCCTGTTATCTTGTCAAGTGTCCGTTTTTGCAAGCGAGTATGTCTTGTGTCACGATTATAGAGATTATCATTAAAACACTCACACACTCACACACACACACACCAAGTGATCTAGACACACACATATAGCCACCACCTCCACCTCTACATTCATCAAAAAAACGTATCAACAATAACAGCGACAACTAAATCACTTAAAGAACAGCTGAAAACGCAATCGTCACAACGGCTACGTCTTCCATTTCTACACTTACCAATCCCATCAACACCAGTACCAGAACTACTACTACTACTACTACTACTACTACTACTACTACTACTACGTCAATATGAGAGGCGATGAGAAAATAGCAAAGTAACAGGGCCTAGCCGTTGAATTACAGAGGTTGTGAAGAGTACTTGTAAAATGTATCCCTGTAGTTATAGACGAATTAGGAACTCTCCCTAAAGATTTGAAGAGATAGGCATAAAATCTAGTTTAGAGCAGCTCCAGAAAAGGAATTTCAACCATGTTTCGTGGTCTGCTACCACAACAGCTCCTTTATAGGATCCAGTTAGCTCAAGACATCATCAGGAGGAACCACGTCCGGTTTCGGCCCCTACTCCTCTACCGTTTTGACGTGGTGCCCCCCTCCCCACCTTTCGGAGGTGTTATTAGGGACAGCTAGGGTGCTTAGGAAGGTTCTTGGTATCTAAGGTTACTTGTTGCTGCCTGGTTTTAGAAATTTCTTTTTTCCAATTGTTTAATTAGTTGTGCGTATATGAAATAATAATAACAACCATTTTTATTATAGCCACAAGGCCTGAAATTTTGGGGTGAGGGTTATTCGAATACATCAAGTGTATATGCAGAGCAACGTGAGATGATGTGTTTTGCTCAATAAATCAACCGACTACCTCGTTTAGGAATTGAAACCACGATCTCGCAGCTGTGAGTGTAACACCTTAACCATTAGGCCATGCGTCCTCTGATTATTGTTACAATTATTATTAACCAAAAAGGGTTTACATTCTGAAAACCTTTTTGGACGACATAGGACAAAATATTGTGTGTGTATGTGTGTGTGTGTGTGCGATAAT
>NC_142932.1:12681391-12691391 GCF_046866305.1 Octopus bimaculoides | reverse complement strand
ACACACACACACACATACACACAAACATATATACACGCACACACACAAACATATATACACACGTACATACACACATACATACACACCACATAAAGATGCACACACACACACACACACACACACATGCCACACATAGATGTATGCACACACATACACACACACATTCACAATTGCACATAAACAAACACATCCTCATGCGTACATACACTTGTATCAATATCACACAGGTGCACACGCACACACAGACACTACACACGCACACACACACACACAAAGTGGCACGCATACGCACACACGCTCTCTCTATCACACACTCACACACTCACCCACGCACAGCTATACTCATACGCACACACATGCACACACACACTCACGCGCGCGAGCACACACACTCACAAACACATACGTCTACTTAAGCCATACATGCTCAAGCAATTATCGATTCCTCTCACTCACCTCACTCCTTCACTCACTCACTCACTCATTCATTCAGTCATTCAGTCAGTCCCTCCCTCACTCGTTCATACACGCCACCCTCATTGATGCTCCCCGTCACTGTCTTTCACTTTTTTTTTTCCAGTAAAGGAAAAAATATCCCTTTGCTTAATTTACTTGTGCCCGGCTGGTCTGTAATTATCTCCCTTGGGCTCTCTGATTATCTCCCTTCACTTAATTTTCCCTCCCTCTGCTAAATCTGGGCTACCTGTCACCACCACCACCACCACCACCACCACCACCACCACCACCACCACCACCACCACCACCATACCACTGTCACCGCTATCATCATCATCAGCAGCAGCACCACTTCCACCACCATTACTACAACTGCCACCATTTCAAACTCAACACTATAACTATCACTAACCCCATCGTACTACCACCACCACCACTACCACCATCAGCACCAGCACGAGTACCACAACCACCACCCCCACTACCACCATCACCACCACTACCACCATCAGCACCAGCACGAGTACCACCACCAACACTACTGCCACCATCACCACCACTACCACCATCAGCACCAGCACGAGTACCACAACCACCACCACTATCACCATTACCAATACCACCACCACCACCACCATCACCACCTCAACCACCACCACCACCACCGCCATCACCACCACCACCACCATCACCAACCATAACAACAGCAGCAGCAACAACAACAAGAACAACAACAACAACAACCATGACTATCTCTTCTTACCAATGCCGCCATCATTATCACCAGCAATACCATTAGAATACGAAACAAAGATGGTGCCTCACAAAGGTCCCTTATTAGCTGGAAATAATAGCCAAATCCCTCTCATATTGGATAACATACCCCATATTGGATAACGTTGTCATGATTACCCTCTACATATGGAAGAAACAAAAAACATTTGAAAAGAAAAGCAGAAGAAAGGGTGGTCACCTTTGGAATGACAATGATCACAAAACTGCTCAATCAGATCTCACTCTGGATTCACCATCGACAACTATCAGCGGTACAAACACTACACATAGACTGCCAACACAACACTTCCTACTACTACTACTACTACTACTACTACTACTACTACTACTACTACTTCGATCCAGAAGTTTATTAATGTCCGAGTGAGTCCACGTTGGATCGGCTACAGATGACCGTAAAGTTCCCAAAAATCACCCCCGTCTGTCTTAAAACAAAAAAGTCACACTGGAAAATATACAATAATAGTAATAATAATAATATCATATCGTATATATATATATATATATATATATATATATATATATATATATATATATATATATATATATATATATATATATATATATATATAGTTATATTTGGAGATGGTCATATTTTTCCCGAAATATAAAAATATCTGTTCTTACACGATTTCACATCAGGAATCATCCAAAATTAACTGAAGATATACATACATTGCAAGTTCAGGTTTATACCTCTAATTACTCGGGCCTTGGGATCTGTAACACATTGCCTAAATACCAATCTTGAGAAATTATGATTCTCAAAAAAACAGAAAGGAGAAAGCTGAATCGAAGACTACAGATCCAATCCATCAGTGGAACTGTAAAAATCAGTAAAACTTTCCAGAAGCTTATCATTTAAATATTTATGCAACTATGCGCATGAGAATACATACATACCATACATACATCGGTGCTCCAGCATGGCCGCAGTCAAAATGACTGCAAGAAATAAAAGTGTAAAAGAAAAGTAAAAGAATGAAAGAATATATATATATATATATATATATATATATTTTTTTTTTCATTTCAAAGTTTCAGCTCAGAGCTGCGGCCATGCTGATGCATATATATATATACTTTATTTAAAAGCAGCAGAAATATAACAAAAAAACCGTTACTCTGAGTTTCACGTTCCCGTTCATCGGACAGTTTTCTAACAAAACTGTCCGATGAACGGGAACGTGAAACTCAGAGTAACGGTTTTTTTGTTATATTTCTGCTGCTTTTAAATAAAGCATATTACTCTACCTCTGGTATTTGAGTACTCTTTTTTCCACCTTGTTGCACATTTCATGTGCTTACTCCGGTATATATATATATATATATATATATATATATATAGAGAGAGAGAGAGAGAGAGAGAGAGAGAGAGAGAGGGGAGGGAGAGAGAGTAAGAGAGAGGCAGAGGGTGTCAGACAAACAAAGATGGAAAGAGAGAGTTGGTAAAGAGAGAGGAAGACACACACACACACACACACATACACACACACACAAACAAACAGAGGCATATGTACAGAGAGCGGGAGAGATTAAGTGTTTTCTAGATAAGTTTAAGTTTGCTTTAGGGAATTTTCTTCCATTACTTTCGTTAAGTTTCGAGTTCAAATGTCAATATTATTGACATTTGAACTAAAATATCACCCAACTACCGGGAGAGATTTTAATCAACCCTTCCTGACCCCTACCTAATATTGTCCTTTATTCCCTTTGTTGCACATTATATAAACCATCGTTATTATTTTATGATTTTGTAAATACACCCAAGACATGATTGTTTATGTACAATAATTATGTGCACCTCGGAAAAGATACGAAGTGGTATCGAAAGGTTCCCGTACGGACTAGCTATGTTTAATAAAAAAATTTATTTACTTTCCATTGAATATTATTTTAAGATCATCTCCTTCAAAAGAGTCAACCTGCACAGCAATACACCGGTCCCAACGTTCCTACCATTTTTGGAATCCGGCAAAGAAGTTTTCTGTAAGCGAATCGAGGACATTCTCCGATTCGCCCTGGATCTCGACAACGGTGTAAAAACATTGAGCTGCTTATACATCTTGGGAAAGAGATGGAAGTCCGCAAGTGCTTAATTTGGCGAATAGAGCGGGTATTGAAGAGATGTCACGTTGTTTTTTGGCAAGAAACTCACGAGTAAGGAAAGCTCGTTGACAGGGCACTTTGTCACCAATTCTTCAGGCTCCCCAGATCCGGTCGCTTTCACCGAATGTCCTCTCTCAAAAGCTTCAAAACGACGCAGCAAAACTTTCGATCGACAATCAGGCCCTGGGGAAAGAATTCGCGATGCATAATGCTACATTTCCGGGAATGGAGCTCATGGCAGGTTTTCCAAATCGCTCATCGTCTTCCAGGCATGTTCTTCCGCTTTTGAAGCACCCATGCCACTCGAAACATTGCATATGACCCATTGCCTCGTCAACATAAGCTTGCCGAAACATGCTCGATATCTTTGTAGAAGATTCCCCAAGTTTAACGCAAAATTTCACGTTAGCTCTTTGCTCCAACTTCCTGTCCATGACAAAATCGTACACTACAGCATACACGTGATCACAAAAACACAAATTTCAGAACTTGTAAAGTAGACACAGAGATGTCACTCGGTACACTGCCTCATGAAGGTCACTGATAGTTCTCACTCCGCACGTAACTGTGTGCTGCCATCTATTGGTGCGCTACAAAACTAATTCGAAAACATTTTGATACCATCTCGTATATACAAATATTCAAGGTTTACAAATACTGTATGAGAATGCATTGACAATATTTACAAACCCTATGTATTCTTGTCTTATACAGGTATACCTGCACAAGTGTGCCGCCCCCGATTTTGTTTCCTCATAACTTTAAAAAGAAAATTAGATATTTTTAAATGAAATTTTCTATAAATGCCTTTCAAGTGATGTAGATTACAATTATATCGGAATGCTAATGTTGAAGAAAAAAAATTACTTGTTGGGCGTGCACATATATAACTACAAAATGAGACTTGAAATTTTGAAAAAAAATTATTTGATGCGTGTCAATGCATGCACCCACCATTTATTTTGAACATTAAATTCCGATATAATCGTAATGTACACCATCTGAAAGGTCTTTTCAGAAAATTTCATTAAAAAAATAGCCATTTTCCTGAAAGTTAAGGGAAAACAAATCGATGGTGGTGTGTGTGTGGGGGCATTTATGAAAGTAACGAGAGATTACAAGTCTGTCATTATTATTGCTGAAGTGATTGTGAGTCACACATGCCGTGTCACTTATGGACGAGAAACCCAACTCCTTGACTACCATCCATCCATCCATCCATCCATCCATCTAACCATTTTCTCTACGCATTGTTCCTGGGTGGGTCGCGGAGATCAAGAGATCTCTGAGACCTCTTCTGTAGGGCCCTATCAGAAAGAAACGTCATTTCTTTTCTTCTTTTCCCCGTAACTTAGCAGCTCGGCAAAAGAGACCGATAAAATAAGTACTAGGCTTACAAAGAATAAGTTCTGGGGTCGATTTGCTCGACTAAAGGCGGTGCTCCAGCATGGACGCAGTCAAATGACAGAAACAAGTAAAAGAGTAAAAGAGTATGCATATGTATCTGTGTGCGCGTGCGTGCGAGTGTGTGTTGTTCGTGTGTGTGTGTGTGTGTGTGTGTGTGTGTGTATGTGTGTGTGTATGTGTGCATGTGTATGTATATGTGTGTGCGTGTGTGTCTGTACATGAATACGTGTGTTTATTTGTTTCGTGTTTGTGTTCCTCTACCGCTTGACAACCGGTGTTGTTTTGTTTATGTTCTCATAACTTAACGTCTCCATAAAAAGTAGTCATCGATGATGGCTTAGCTGGCCGAATCTTTGAAGTAACTGTCGATATTATTATAGCTGAGTAATCCTTCGGTTTAATGTAAAATTGTCTGTATTTATAAAAAGCAACATGCATACGTACGATATATACACATATCCAAACTATATACTATATACATACTTACTATGTGCCCATCTAGCCTATATCTAGCCTATGAGTTTCTCTCACTTTCCGTCCACCAAATCCACTCAGAAGCTTTTAGCCGGTGCGCGGGTACAATAAAAAGCCACTTGACCAAGGTGCCATGCAGTGAGACCGAACTCGGGACCTTGGCTAAAATATTTTGTTATTTTTAATTTATATTTGGACAAAATAGTTCTCGGAACCTTGAGGATAGCAGCAAGTTTCTGACCACTCTACGACGCCTATGGCTAAAATATATTGTTATTTTTAATTTATATTTGGACAAAATAGTTCTCGGAACCTTGAGGATAGCAGCAAGTTTCTGACCACTCTACGACGCCTATGGCTAAAATATTTTATTTTTAATTTATATTCGGACCAAGTAGTTCTCGGAAGTGTTGGCCATGTAAAGCATATCTTTATAGCTGGCAATTTACCATGGTTAAGTTATGCGTCATCAACATCTTCGTTATTGCTGCTACTTTAGGCTTACACTTTACTTGTTTGTTCGAAATGTAATCCAATTTCGGTCGAATTTTGTCGCTGCGGTGATAATTGATTTTCCACCTTTTGTACGATCATAATCAACAAGACATTCTTGTGAGATAGAAACATAGCGAGCAACATTAATGATTGCCTTCTCAAATTCATCCTTTGCGCTCAATAATCACCTATCCAACTATTTAAGGTTATGAGTGGGGGGATATCGGGTGCGAAACTTATTGTATTGTATGCGATGTTTTTGTTAGTTGGTTTGTCATATTATTGTCAATAAGGTCTAAGTGTATTACGTTCAAGGATAATAATACTGCCGAACCATATGCTGCCACTGCAAATGCATTAAAGGCATAGATATCGTGCCCCTGTGATGAGTTTAAGAAATTATTCATTTTTCATTTGCAATAGCATATTAAGATTTTTATCTCGTCTGGACGATTGCAGGAAATAGACAATTCTGTGAAGTGGACAAGCAGGTTGATCCTACTCCTCTCTCTGGAATTTGATTGGCTGGGAGTTTTCTCAGTATTGTTTGAGCAACAACTCTCCTGAGTACACTTTAAATCAAGGAACGCTTGCAGCCTGCAATTTTAGGTCATCCATCAAAAAAAAAAAAAAAAAAAAAAAAAAAAATTAAGGTATGGGCGCAGGAGTGGCTGTGTAGTAAGTAGCTTGCTTACCAACCACATGGTTCCGGGTTCATTCCCACTGCGTGGCACCTTGGGCAAGTGTCTTCTACTATAGCCTCGGGCCGACCAAAGCCTTGTGAGTGGAATTGGTAGACGGAAACTGAAAGAAGCATGTCGTATATATGTATATGTATATATATATGTATATGTGTGTGTGTGTCAGTGTTTGTCCCCCCCCCCCCAATATCGCTTGACAAACGATGCTGGTGTGTTTACGTCCCCTTAACTTAGTGGTTCGGCAAAAGAGACCGATAGAATAAGTACTAGGCATCCAAAGAATAAGTCCTGGGGTCGAATTGCTCTACTAAAGGCAGTGCTCCAGCATGGCCGCAGTCAAATGACTGAAACAAGTAAAAGAGTAAAAGAGTATCTGGGCGAGTGATTAAGGTGCTGGACCTCAACGGCGTAAGAACGTAGTTTCGATTCCCGGACCAGGCGTTATGTTGTGTTCTTGAGCAAAATTCTTCATTTCAGGTTGTTCCAGCTCACACAGCTGTAAATAAGTTTCTGTTATGTCTGAGAAGTAAAATCCCCATTTAGTGGGTCGTTTACTAATGTGAGTAACTTACATGCTATGGAAATTAGGTAAAATACTGACCTCAACAATCTTGGTGATCCATGAAAATAAAGTTAGAAATAAGGGGAAATAGTGAATGTACCTAATCTTGCCCCCTATTATGTAGCACAATGGATTACCTTTATGCTGTTATTTTCTTACTGTGTAACATTTTCTCCGTATTTCTTTTTCTTTGTTGTCGTACACATTCGCTTGCTTTCTCTCCAAATGCTCTTAGGTTAGATTTTTGGGGCCAGCCAGATTTGAACTGTATCAAGCGTAACCGGCCGAAACTGTAAGGATAATCTGGAAACTTAACTGAGGAGAGAAGGTCACGAATGACACGTTCTTGTTTTTTCCTGCCCGTCTTTTTGTTGTTTTTCCTGTCCTTCTTTGTAACGTCAATCTGTCCGGATGTTTTATTGTCGCTTGTTGCATTCTTGTTCCATTTTTTGTGTGTATATATATATATATATATATATATATATATATATATATATATATATATATAATATTTACATATATATATATATACATATATATATATATATATATATATATATATATATATATATATATATATATATATATATATATATATATATATATATATATACATATATATATATATACATATATATATATATGTAAATATTATATATATATATATATATATATATATATATATATATATATATATATGTATGTATATATATATATATGTATATATATATATATATATATATATATATATATATATATATATGTATATATATATATATGTATATGTATATATATATATATATATATATATATATATATATATATATATATATATATATATATATATATATATATATAATATTTACATATATATATATATACATATATATATATATATATATATATATATATATATATATATATATATATATATACATATATATATATATACATACATATATATATATATATATATATATATATATATATATATATATACATATACATATATATATATATATATATATATATATATATATATATATATATATATATATATATATATATATATACATATATATATATATATACATACATATATATATATATATATATATATATATATATATATATATATATATATACACACACACACACACAGAGTAATCCCTCGCCATATCGCGGTTCGCCTATCGTGGTTTATTATTAAAGCTTACGTCGATTCCTCCGTGGTGTTGCTTTGCATTTATAATAGAATAAATATATACAAATTATAAAAAATGATTTTAAAATGTATAGTACAGTACTGTTTCTACTTCGCAGGTTTTATTCTATCGCGTGAGATTTTGGAACGTAACACCGGCGATAGTCATATATATATATATATATATATATATATATATATATATATAAAGAGAGAGAGAGAGAGAGAGAGAGAGAGAGAGAGAGAGAGAGAGAGAGAGAGAGAGAGAGAGAGAGAGAGAGAGAGAGAGAGAGATCTGCGTGCTATTTCAATGACAACAAAGCACCAAGCATAGTAATGAAATGAAGGCCAGATGTAGACTTCCTTTGAAGTTGAAGCTTGCAGTCATGATGATGTTGACTGGCGGAAGAGTTCTATGATTATTATTATCATCAAAATTATTATCGACTAAAGCAATATTAGTACCAAAAAAGCCATCTTTATATAGAAATTAACGTGAATGTCTTATTAGAACGCTGCATACTACAGTATTTGCCTTGAGAGGTCCTCTCATATAGGCGCATAGTACATAAATGAAGAGACATAAATCATAGCGGATGAAAATCGTTTGTTGTGGGTACTAGAACTGCCAGATCACGTGATTTTACTTCCCTTGACTTCCTCAGTGGCAAGCGTCTGGTCACCGGATAGCAGCCAAACTACACTGCCACAGTAGGCGGTGAGCGGACGCCTGCTACTATGGAAGTTCAGTTGACTGAAATCACGTTATCTAGCAGTTTCCAGCGCCCGTAACAGAAGATTCCCATCTACTAAGATTTATATCTCTGATTTTACGCACTCTGTGCCTATAGGAGAGGATCTCTCAAGTCTGATATCGCAGTATTCGGCGTTCTAACAAGATATCCACTTTTGGTTCGGTAGAAACAGCTGGAATTTTACCCTACCTATTTACATTATATATAGCCGCAGGCTTGGGTATGTGGTTACAAGCTTGCTTCCAAACCTTATGGTTCTGGGTTTAGTTCCACTGCGTGGCACCTTGGGAAAGTGTCGTCTACTATAGCCTCGGGCCGACCTGAGCCTTGTGAGTGGATTTAACAGACGGAAACTGAAAGAAGCCCGTCGTATATATATATATATATATATATATATATATATATATATATATATATATATATATATATATATATATATATATATATATATATATATATATGTATGTATATATATATATGTACATATATTCATGTATGTCTTTGTGTTTGTTTGTCCTTTTACCATCGCTTGACAATCGATGTCAGTATGTTAACGTCCCCGTAACTTAGCGGTTCAATAAAGAGATCGATAAAATAAGTACTGGGTTTACAAAGAATAAGTCCTGTGGTCGATTTGTTGGTGGGGGGGGGGGTCGATTTCTTGTACCAAACCTTTCAAGGTGCTACTCCAATATGGCCGCAGTTCGAAGACTGAAACAAATATAATTTTAAAAAAAGAATAAAAGAAAAGACGTTCAAGTCATCCTTTAATTGTAGTTAGAAGTGGAAGGTTAAAAATGCCAAGAAATAAACTAACAGTAAAGCAAGCATGAAATAAAATCACATGAAATAAACTATCTGAATGGGAGCGTGTGGCCACAAACAAACATGCAAACAATGAGAGAATGAATAACGGAATAAAAGAATAACAGAATGAATAAAGGATTAGATAAATGAATGAATGGATCAAAGATGTCAAGTACTTATCGAATCATTAAGAAACGATTGTAAAACATGCTCGATATGTGATTACAGAAACAGC
>NC_142932.1:12671391-12678891 GCF_046866305.1 Octopus bimaculoides | reverse complement strand
ACCAAAGCTACTCACACGGCTTTGGTCGGCCCGAGACTATAGTAGAAGACACTTGCCCAAGGTGCCACGCAGTGGGACTGAACCCGGGACCATGTGGTTGATAAGCAAGCTACTTACAATACAGCCCAAGCGATATATTGTTAGATCTCTTCAGGAAAAATAAGTATATTTTAGTCTTGAGTTACGAAATAACTGTGCCTCGGCTGCTTAGCAACACACTAACTTTGATTTAACTGATATCGTTTGAAATGTGATCAGAAATGGAAGAGTTTTTAATGTTTATGTTCAATAATAAGCAGTTTATGTGGTCTGCGTAAAGACGCAATGGCCTAGTGGTTAGAGCAGCGGACTCGCGGTCGAGGGATCGCGGCTTCGATTCCAAAACCGGGCGTTGTGAGTGTTTATCGAGCGAAAATACCTAAACCTCCTCGAGGCTCCGGTGTGGGGTGGTGGCGAACCCTGCTGTACTCTTTCACCACAACTTTCTCTCACTCTTTCTTCCTTTTTCTGTATTTCAAAGGGCCAATCTTGTCACACGCTGTGTCACGCTGAATCTCCCGGAGAACTACGTTAAGGGTACACGTGTCTGTGGAGTGCTCAGCCACTTACACGTTAATTTCGCTAGCAGGCTGTTCCGTTGATCGGATGGACTGGAACCCTCGACGTCGTAAGTGACAGAGTGCCACATACATATAGTCTGCAGAAGTATAGCTAAAAACTTGCCTGTAGGCTCTATTAATTAAGAATTACTTTGCTTCTGAAAAATCAGATTTTCGCTTTTAATAGATACCAGGTAGTCAGACACGAATCTATCGCATTTAAGGAAAACGTGGGTGCTATTTGCGCTCTATCAGCGATGATTATAGTTAAGGCTTTGGTTTCACAAGAAACTGGCTTGACCTAAAGTCGGAGATACATTGCAATGCTCGTATCTGTCAGCTGTACAAAATAATTTGAATATGCTGTGGACTCTTCTCTCTCCTGTCAGTCAAATTATGGCCGTGCTCGTCCAAGCTTCACTTAATAATTTATGATTGTTGCTTTTAAGGAGGAATATAAACATGAGCTGATGCGTTAAGCAGTGATTGAGCAGAAAATAAATTTGATACCAGTTCAATTATATTTGAAAGTTGTTTGAACCCACAAAAATGCTGAGACAAAATGGTTGTAAAATACTATGGTAAGTTCAGAGCGCCCCTTTCTGACTAAAGCATGCGTACATCTCGAAGTAGCTTTTTTCTAATTAGCCCTAGATACCACAGCGAGGCAACTCGCTTTGAAATTATCGAAGAAGCTAATGTGCCTCCAGTCAATAACTTTAATTGGTTTCTTATAAGAGAAACCTTGTTTCTTAGTTCAAAGTTGCCTCGTTTTGGTATCTGCAGCTGAGAGAAGATTACTTCGAAATGCATGCACCCGCCAGTTCAATAGAAGGAGCTCTGAACCTACTATAGCGTTTTTATACATATTTCACCTCATTGACTTTACTTCTCCATGACAAAATGCACTAGAAAGCCTTTTTGCAGATTCAAATATCTCAAATATATTTGAACTGAGTTCTGTTTAAACAAATACATATTAATAGGAATGTTCTTTTTTTCTTCCTTCAGGAACATCAGTGTAAAAACACTAATATGCATAAATAGTTCCAGTAATAATCTCAATACTGTTAAGTATATCTCCTTCTATTAATCATCCACTTTGTATTGAGAAACTCACGTTAGGCGGCGGTTATGTTGTTTATTGATTTGTCGTTGAAGATTTCTTCGAGTTTACGGTAAACCAATTATTTTTCAATTTGATCCGTTTTCAGCTTAGATCTCATATATCTTATATAGTGACATTTTCAAACTGCTCTAACTCGAAACCACTTAACAAAAAAAAACAAAAAAAAGTCTTCAGTCATCCCATATTTTAATCTATTCCATTGCTGTATTGATGAGGTGACAACGAACATAGTTGACTGCAATATAAGCTGAGCATACTCATTCTAATCGTGGAAGTTTCTGCCATAAACTATGTATATACCTCTCCAGGGTCGATAGAATAAAATACCAGCCAAATTTTGTTGGAGTCGATTAAACCGAATATATCGCAAACACAATATATTTGAGACTGTTTAACAATTTATTAATGTTAGCTTTAGAAGAATCTGTGAGCTGGCAGAATCGTTGGCATGTCAGACAAATTACTTAGCGGCATTTCTGCCGGCTTTTCATTCCGAGTTCAAATTCCGTTGAGGTCAACTTTGCCCCTCATCTTTTCTGGTTCGATAAAAAAAAAAAAGTTCCGGTTGAGCGTTGAAGTCAGTGTAATCAACTAGCCCCTTCTCCAAAGTTTCTGGCCTTGTGCCTACAGTAGAAAGTATTATTACTATTATTATTATTATCATCATCATCATCATTATGAGCAGAAGCAGTAGCAAATAAACTATTATTAGCTTTAGAAACATTAGATTGCCAAGCAATGTAGCTTGCAGAATTTAATTATGAGTTCAAATACTACCGAAGGCGGCTGTTCCTTTCTTCTCTCTCTGGGTCGATAAAATAAATAACACTCACAGAAAAATAAATAGATAAAAGAAAGCAAACAAAATAATAACAAAAAATAACAAAACGAGAACAAATATACGGCTTTTGGTAAAAATCGAATCCTATTGTAAAATTCGGAATTGTTCATATTCGATTATCGAACGCAAGAAAGAATATTTATCAAAATAATATTTTAACGATAGATAAGCACGAAAACATTTAAAGCGAGAATTTTCAAAGAAAAAAAAAAAAAAAGAAAAAAAGAATTGAAGAAGCATGAAAGATAAATGTTCTATGTTTGGGTAAATTATAACTGAAACTGAGAACAACATTGGAACCTAGAGAAATAATTCAAGAGAGGAAGAATAGCAAAACTAAATCTTCAGTGAAAGATCGAAATAAATAGATGAAGTCATACGGCTATTATAATGAAATCCCTTCTCGAAATTTGAAGAAATAAAAGTTATATTAACTTGAGATAGGTCACAGATGTGCAGAATATCGTATAATATGGATCTCTTCCAAGAAGAATGAGAAAAGAAAAGGTTTCCATCAGAATTGGAAGTAATAACGAAGCAAATTAATGACATAAATTTAAGTGAAATAGAGAATCCATGCAACAGTTTGTGTAATAATCGATTGAGAATGGTTTTAATATTATTGAAAAGAGATATACACGAATACATTTGAACAAACATGGAAATAACACATACAAAATAGACATTAACAGCGAAGCTGAGAAATGATAATGACGATGATGATGACGATGATGATGACAATTATAATTATGATGATGATGATGATGATGATGATGATGATAACAACGTCGACGACGACGATGATAATGATGATGGTAATAATAATATATGCTCTGATACAGTAGCAGGCACTGGCTCTCATAGCTTCTGATTTTAACTGTGTTGAAATCCTATCATGTACATGTTTTGTCTTGATATAAAATATGGACTACAGCAAATATTCTGCACAATACCACAGATTTGCTTCTCAGCTGCTTGATCTTAACCAGTTGAGCATGTCCCTTAGGGACTGAGGATATGTGCATATCTGATTACGAGCAGGTGTAGTAGGGGGAGCACCATAGCCGTGTGTTGAGAAGAATTCTTTGGGGTTTGAATAACTCACCTCTTGGAAACATGGGTGTTTCGTTCATTATCCCTAAATAACTCTTATTCAATGACCTTCTGAGCGGAATCGGCTACTCAACCTAAATGATATTCTAACTGAGCCCCACCTGCAAGGTCATGTCCTGTTTATCTCGATATGAAATCACCATGTCCCGCACGTATGATTGTGATGCATGTTCCTGGTGTACTTTTATCAGACCAGGTGATCATGAGGGGCGTATTGAGCTTCATATATTTGTAACCCAGTGTCACTTTATGGTATGCGCTGCACTCTCATTAAATAATAATAATAATAATAATAATAATAATAATAATAATAATAATAATAATAATAAGCGGGATGGGCTACTCAACCTGAAGAAAATTCTAATTGGGCCCCACCTGCGAGGTCATGCGCTGTTTATCTTGATATAAGATCACCATGTCGCACACATATGGTTGTGATGCATGTGCCTGGTGTACCCTTATCAGACGGGTAGTCATGATGGGTATACTGGGCTTCGTATATTTTACCCCAGTGTCACTTTGATGGCAATGCCCTGCTCTCTCACTCAATAATAATAATAATAATAATAATAATAATAATAATAATAATAATAATAATAATAATAGTAATAACGATGATGATGATGATAATTATGATGATGATAATCCTTTCAACTATAGGCACAAACCTGAATTTTTGGGGAATGTTTAAGTCGATTACATCCACCCCAGTGCATAACAGGTAGTTGTTTCATCGATTCCGAAAGGATGAAGGGCAAAGTCAATCTCGGCGGAATTTGAGCTTAGAACGTAAGGACGAACGAAATGCGGCTAAATATTTTGTCTGGAACAATGTTGATGCCTCCCCAGCGGGGAATCGAACCTCGGTCTCCCGCATGACAGGCGGGAACGCTTATCACTTGGTCACATGGAGGAAAATATCAAAGGACGAGATACAACATACAAAACAGGTGAAGTTTACATCGGTGAAGGGGAGACTCTTCAACATTAAAGGATGGAAGTCTCAATAGGGGATAGTGCAATAATGGGAATTAGGAGCAAACGCCTGACAAACCGTTCCGGATTACTCGGCCATCCCCGAAACATAGGTAATGCCATCTACCAGTTTCTTTCCTCCTACTTAGATCTATTCAGCCTCTCCAGTCTTGCCACTCTCGTCTATATTTTGATGAACTCACTGATGATAATAAGGAGGATAAATAGTCGTAATTATTATTTCTAATTTTTCCACAAGGCCAGCAAGTCTGACGGGAGGGGTAAGTTGATTATTTCGAGTCCAATACTTAACTGGTACTTATTTAATTGACCCTGAAAAGATGTAATGTAAATTCGTCCTCGGTGGCACTTTAACTGAGAAAATAATGAACCGGAAGGAATGCCGCTAAGCGTTTTATCCGGTGCAGTAATGATCTTGTTGACGATAACAAGAAGGATGGTTCCTTTACTGGTCACTCATGCCTACCAAATAAAATTCAGAGTATTTTACAAAAGATGTTATGGTATACACAAACAATACAAGATGGGTCGACAGAACATAATATAATAGAAAAGCATTGAAAATTAATTCATTACACACACACACACACACACACACACACACACACACACACACACACACACACACACACACACACACACACATATATATAGTGGAGGCGCAATGGCCCAGTGGTTAGGGCAGCGGACTCGCGGTCATAGGATCGTGGTTTCGATTCCCAGACCGGGCATTGTGAGTGTTTATTGAGCTAAAACACCTAAAGCTCCACGAGGCTCCGGCAGGGGGTGGTGGCGAACCCTGCTGTACTCGTCCACCACAACTTTCTCTCACTCTTTCTACCTGTTTCTGTTGTACCTGTATTTCAAAGGGCCAGCTTCGTGACACTGTGTCACGCTGAATATCCCCGAGAACTACGTTGGAGGTACATGTTAATTTCACGAGCAGGCTGTTCCGTTCATCGGATCAGCTGGAACCCTCGACTTCTTAAGCGACGGAGTGCCAACAACTATATATATATATATATATATATATATATATATATATATATATGTGTCGATAAGCCAGCTGGAGGAGATGTCCTCCTGGGGCTAAAAGCAACAGTAACATCCACCCCTAGGGGTCAGCCACACTTAAGTGGCAATATACTACACTTTATCGTGCAGTTACTGTTAATACTTCATTTAGAGAATTAACATTGCTTATATATATATATATATATATATATATATATATATATATATATATATATATATATATATACGGCGGGTTTCTTTCAGTTTCCGTCAACAAATCCACTCACAAGGCTTTGGTTGGCCCGAGGCTATAGTAGTAGACACTTGCCCAAGGTTCCACGCTGTGGAACTGAACTCGGAACCATATGGTGGGGAAGCAAGTTTATTATCACACACCCACGATATATATTTTTTTATTATAGCTTATGTTAGAGATGAGATAGGTTTTTTTGATGTGTGGATGTATAACGTAATGTCAAACAACAACAGCAACAATAACACCACTTGGTCGTTAGGTAACTTTAACCATGTTTACTTTGTTACAAGCATTAAAACTAGGTTCGTTTGTTATCGTCATTTCATCAGCAGGCAGAGAACGCGTGCATATATTATCGTTACTGTTCTTGCTGCCATGTCTACCGCGTCCAAAAAGACAAAAAGAAAACTCCTCAAATTCCATTGTAAAAATCACAGCCACAATAAATTAACTTGAACTGAATTAAACAAACACGAGATGCTGGAATTTGTCCGTCAATCTGGAGGCTTAGACGGTGTACAAGGTATTCTAAACAGGATGTATTAAAAAAAATATATCAAACTATAATCAGTTAGCGAGGCAAGTTGTCGAGTAGAGTCGAAGAAAACCAAACAATTAAACAATTGGCTATAATTAACAGAATTCTTGGAAAGATTAATTATAGCGTTCTGCGTCGGCAAACGTCAATTCATTAACAGGCAAAAAGAGAAGAGAAGAAACAAACAAACAAAAATCTAAATAAATAATCAAAAATGAAGTATGTCTCCATTATCTCACGAAGGCTTTCTGTGAGAAACTTGGATATCTGTCTCCTCACGACATATTAACATATTTCACTATTTGTTCCCGAGTAATTTAACAATAATACACATTTATAAATGATGATGATGATGATGATGATGATGATGATGATGAAACAGCAGCAGCAGCAACAACAATAATAGCAAAAAGAAGAAGAAGAAGAAGAAGAAGAAGAAGAAGAAGAAGAAGAAGAAGAAAAGGAAGAAGAGGAAGAAGAGAAGAAGAGGAAGAAGAAGAAGAAGAAGAAGAAGAAGAAGACGAAGAGGAAGAAGAAGAAGAAGAAGAAGAAGAAGAAGAAGAAAAAGAAGAAGAAGAAGAAAAAGAAGAATAAAATGAAGAAGAAGAAGAAGAATAAAATGAAGAAGAAGAGGAAGGAGAAGAAGAATAAAATGAAGAAGGAGAAGAATAAAATGAAGAAGAAGAAGAAAAAAAGAAGAAGAAAATAAAGAAGAAGAAGAAGAAGAACAACAACAACAACAACAACAGCAGCAACAATAATCCTTTCTGTTATAGGCACAAGACCTGAAATTTTGGGAGAGGAGTTAAGTGGATTACATCGACCTCAGTACTCAACTGGTACTTAATCTATCGATTCCGAAAGGATGAAAGGCTAAGTCGATCTCGGCGGCGGAATTTGAAGTCAGAATGTAGCGAATGGCGAAATACCGCTGAGCGTTTCGTCCAGCGTGCTGATGATTCTGCCAGCTCTCCGCCTTGATAATAATAATAATAATAGTAATAATAATAATAA
>NC_142932.1:12661391-12668891 GCF_046866305.1 Octopus bimaculoides | reverse complement strand
ATATATATTTATATATATACATATTTGTATCTCTCTGTATCTGTGTATAGACACGCACACACACACACACACACACACACACACACATTTCGTTGCTACGTCCGTTCTATAGTTTCGTTCATCCCCCCTCTTTCCCACTTCTCCCTCCCCACCTCTTACGTCTTTTTGCTACATTAATAACCAACCCAGTGCCGCCAATACTTCCGTCGCCACTTCTCAAATGAAAACCAGCAACAAACGTGGCCAGGGGAGATCAAAACATGAAGATTTCCGCTGGGAACCTGAAACGGTCTAGTTTTTTTTCGGTTTTGTTTCCTAGGTTTAGAAGGAGGAACGGAGAGGGACAGAGAGAGAGAGAGAGAGAGAGAGAGAGAGAGAGAGAGAGATGGCCGAAAGAGGGAGTGAGAATATACGATGTATGGAAGAATAGATATTTAGTGTCTTCAAGTTATTGAGTAATTCACGAAAACAAAACCTTATTATTATTATTATTATTATTATTATTATTATTATTATTATCATTATTACTACTACTACTACTACTACTACTACTACTACTACTACTACTACTACTACTACTATTATTATTTTTATTATTATTATTATCATTATTATTATTATTATTATTTATTATTATTATTATGATTATGATAGTAGAAAGGATTATTATTAGCAATAGTAGTAATGGTATTATCAGCATTATTGTTGTCGTTGCTGTTGTTGTTGTCATCACCGTCATCGTCGTCGTCGTTGTTGTTTTTGTTATGAAGGCAGTGGCCTGGAAGAATGGTTAGCACGTCTGTCTTTACGTTCTGAGTTCAAATTCTGCCGAGGTCGACTTTGCTTTTCACTCTTTCGGGGTCGATAAATTAAATACCAGCTGAACACTAGGCTCGATGTAATCGACTCATCCCCACCTTCCCCAAGTTGCCCCTGCGGCAAAAATTTGAAATAATATTTATTATTATCTTTTTAGTTTTATTTCTAGAGTAAAGTCCTTACTCCAGTATTCATAATATATTCAAAGTAACAAATTTCGTGCCAAATTGTCCATATTTTATCTAATGATCAGATCTTATTTCGAAATGTCAGATAGTGGCTTCAATATATAAAACAGTCTACCTTTGGTATCGATTACGTACATTCTCTTTCTTCTTACACACACTCACATACACACAGACATGTACAACACACATACACACACACACAAACAAGCACACGCAAGCACACAGAAACACATACACCAACACATATACACGTACCTATATACACATAATCTAACTTCTTTTGTTACTCATGTTCAATAAAATATTTTGCATTTCTTGTGGTAAGCCACTATGGGCAATACATTTTTTTTTTTCAAAAAAAAAAAAAAAATTTACGCCCTTTCAATGCCTAGCCAGGCTCATGGGCCCGGTTTCCCGGTTTCTATGGCGTATGTGTACCCCCCCCCCCCACCAGCTGGACGGGACGCCAATCCATCGCAGCGTTACTCAAGAAACAGGCAGAAAGAGTGAGAGAAAGTTGGGGTGAAAGAGTACAACAGAGGTCGCTACCACCCCTTGCGGGATCCTCGTGGGGCTTCGGTGTTTCGCTCAATAAACACACACAACGCCCGGTCTGGGAATCGAAACCGCGACCCTCCGACCGCGAGTCCGCTGCCCTAACCCCTGGGCCATTGCGCCTCCACATGGGCAATAAATATATCATTATTATTAGTATTCTTGAGTGAGAGCAGTGCATACAATCAAAGTGATATTGGGGCACAAATATACGAAGCCCAATATACCCATCATGAGTACACGTCTGATAAAGGTACACCAAGCACATGCATCACACCCATATGTGCGCGACATAGTAATCTCATGAAAAGATAAACAGCGCATGAATTTGCAGATGGCGCCCAGGTACAATTTTCTTCAGGTCGAGTAGCCCATTCCGCTCAAAAGGTCCCTGAATAAGGGTTGTTGAAGGATGCTTAACGAAACACCCCTGTTTCCGGAGGTGAATGATTCAAACCGCAAAGAATTCCTCTCAACACATGGCTATGTTGCTCTCTTACTACTTCTGCTCGTGATCAGAGATGCACATATCATCAGCCACCAAGGGAAATGCTCAGAAGGTTAAGGTCAAACAACTGACAAGCAAATCTGTGGTTTTGTGCAAAATATTTGATGTAGCCATCTTTTATACCAAGACAAAACAATATACACTTCCAATCAGTTAAGATTAGATGTCATGATTTCAACTCAGGTTTTGTTGGAATGTTTGGAGTCTTGCATGCGAAGCGTGTTTGCTACCAGCAGTTTACACTACCATGCTGTTTGTTGTTTTCAGCTATCTAATATTTTCTCGGTTATTCTGGCCACCCCAAGGCGGCAAACCGTTTGTAGCAGTTCTACTGGGCACTCTATTCCGATTTCCTTTATATCTCACTTGATGCCTTTGATACTATCCCCAAAGATCTAACGTTAATTGGCATCTTCTTCAATGTCTATTTTCCCACCCACAATTATGTAGCACATGTGGTTCATATTGTCCACCACCACCACCACCACCGCCACCACCACCACCACCACCACCACCACCACCACCACCACCACCACCACCATCACCACCACTAGGTCCGGCTTTTTGTGCTCTAGTACCTGAGGTGTCTGGATGGGGAAATCTCACCGGGTTTTGCAGGTTTCCGACTCCACCACTTTCTGCTGTTCGTGCTCAAACCACGTGTTGACTCTCTCTAGCCCCCACTTTTCACATACTTTCCAATGTATCACTTTCACTACCTCATCGTGTCGCGACAACTTATAACGCTTTTCGGCAAGTCTATGGCATTTGTTCATGATATGGGCAACGGTTTTCATCTACTCTATAACATATGCAGCACAGTTGAGATACTTGCTCATTTCTATTGTTGCCAATCCAACGTGGCCAAAGCTTGGTCTTGCGCTGCCAGTATGGTGATCTCAATCTCTTCACTCTGTGCTTCTTTGTTCATCCAGTCTTACCTATGTCCTCCAACAACTTCACTTGTGGCTTCATGTAATTTATTGTGTAGTCCTTTATTGCATAGTGCTTCTTCATGTTTAGGTTTCTCCCTTTTCTCTGTTTTCAATACACTCTCATCCCTAAATAGCACTAGGTATACACCCCCATCCCTAAATGGACTAGATATCTTAGTAAGCTTCCGAGCTCAATATGTATCCACTCTTCCGCTCTTATAAGTCCCCTCCTCCATTTGCTCTCTTCATGCGTAGGCGATAAGTGTCTACACGCGGATGATGGGATCCATGCACCGTTAGAAGCTTTCTTGTCTCCCTGTTCAATTCCCTTAGCTCCTCCTCTATCCACTTCAGGATTCCTGTGTCATACAGAACTACTGCGACTGCGCGAGTTTATTGCCGAAATTCTGTTTCTGATATTCGGCTTTGAAGCCAAACTTTTTCTCACTCGCTGCAGGTATTCTTTCTGTGTCTTTCCTTTCATATTATAGTGCTTAATTCTATTTGCCTCACGTATATATATAATTCGCAGGTATTTATAACTGGATTCAGATTCAGTTGCCTTCGTCATTTCACCACTTGGCATACAAATAACCTCTTTTGTGACAGGCTTTCCTCCGTCGCATCCCCATCAAAGCACATTTTGAAAGTCCAAACTCTATCTTGATATCATTTGAGTACACACTGGTCTCTTGATAATGATAAAGCGCTGTCTACATTAGTATTCCCGTTTTTGAATTTTTTTAAAAGATCATCTCTGCAAAACCCAACACTTTTATCTAGAAGAGATTCATTTGTCTGGATATTATTATTATTTTTTTTCTTCTTCTTTCTTCAAATTTTCTTCCATTTCTCGCCAAGTGTTCTCCGTACACATAGGGCAGAGAAGCTCATTGTATGCATTCTCAGTTTACACACGCAAATTCACAGGTAAAATATGTATTTAAAAAATTAGAATTAATAAATTCATGAATGGATGTTGTTTTCACAGCGATAATGTTCTTCTCAGTACATGAGTCGTTAGAGTTAACACGATTTTTTTGCATTTCCTGTAGGGATGATAAGCCTGGTATCATTTTGAAATAGGTTTCAGTACCTTTTTTTTATCATTCCTAGAAATCCTACAATCACTGGTACGGTAGTCGCCTTGAGATGCCACAATTTTTCAATTTCTATTAGCAAGTCTTTATATTTACTACTCTTTATTATTATTATTATTGTTGTTATTATTATCATTATTATATTTTCATTGTTCCTGTTGTTAGAGTTGATATAGCTGTTGTCGCTGGGGGTGACGCTGTTATTGGCGTTGTGTACATTGTTAATATTTTTGTTTTCATCTTTGTTGTATTCATTATTTTTCAATTCTTTTCATTGAGCAGCTATGATTTATATCATACATACATACATACATTCATACATGCACGTATATATGAATACAAGCACACACGCGCGAGCACATGTATATATATATATATATATATATATATATATATATATATATATATATATATATATTCTTTTGTGCTTATTATGTCAGAGAAAATAATTTCTTGACACCTCTTCAGAATTGGATCTTGTTTACGAGGCTTACTTCGGCGCTGCCAATAAATATATACATTTATGTAACACACACAGACATATTCATAGGATTCATAAAGATCATATATATACATACACACAAATATATATATGTATGCCTGTATACATGTGTATATATGTATGTATATATATATATATATATATATATATATATATATATGAATGTATATATATATATATGAATGTATATATATATATATATATATATATATATATATATATATGAATGTATATATATATATATATATATATATATATATATATATATATATATATATATATATATATATATATATATATATATATATATGTACACATATATATATATATGTATATATATATATATATATATATATATATATATATATATATATATATATATATATATATATATATATATATATATTATATATGCATACGCACACATTCCCACACGCGCGAACACACATAAACAAACAAGTAAGATAAGTATCAACGCACAAAGCTTTCAGACCTTGAGTCACTCTCTTGGTTCTGCTATATATTAATAAAAATATACAATAACTCATATTCTGAGTACTATTTTTCCTGTTTGCATCACCATACGTATATGGATGCATATATATATATATATATATATATATATATATATATATACGCTCGCACGCGTGTTTATGAACTTGTTTTGCAAGATTCCTGATGTGAAATCGTGAGTTGAAACAGATATATATGTATATATATATATATATATATATATATATATATATATATATATATATATATATATATATATATATATATATATATATATGCGAGTAAAAATAAATACAAAAAAAGGGGCTTTGTATGATTGTGTATAGAGGAATATATTATTTTGTTTAAAAGAGTTCCAACACTGTCTGTTTTTTATGTTTTATTTATATTCCTGCAAAACCAAGGTGGGATATAGAATATGGAATATACAATATATAATATAATATACAATATACAATATATAATATAAAATAAAAATGGATGGTACAATGAAATAAAGTATTGAATGTCTTATTGAATATATGGAATATGTCTTATTGAATAGATGAAATATTGAGTGTTTAATATAAAGGATTAAATATATAAAGGCGAATACGTATTTTCTATACCTTGTGGTATTTCATCATGGCCGGTATGACAGACTTTAATACATATATGCATATATTTGTGTGCTCTGTGTGTGCGTGCGTGCATGTTTGTGTGTTTATGTGCGTGTATGTATGTTCCTGCGTATGCGTGAGTAGTATCTTTTGTTTGTAATTCGCATCTCAATTTAAATGTTTAAGGGACATCTCAGAAAACATGAAGGAAATGGTGTGAAAACATCTGTATTCTTTACACCTAAAGAAATTAGCATAAAAAGAACATAACTTCTCATATTTACATGCGCACACACAGACATAGCTACATATGCATAGATTTTACTCATATGGACAATAACGTATAGAAGAAGCACAGCAATTGACGCATCCGCATTTTTAATATACGAATGATGTTGAAAAGCAGTGACCTGGCAGAATCGTCAGCCTACTGGTCAAAATGCTTAGAGGTATTTCGTTCTGCTTTACGTACTGAGTTCAAATTCTATCGAGCTCGACAGTGCCTTTAGTACTCGCGGGGTCTCTGAAATAAGACGTTAAGCACCAGCGTCGATGAAATCTAGTTGCGCTTTCTACACAAACTTCAGGCGTTGTGCCTCTAGTAGAAAAAAAAAAATCGTATCTATGATGTTCACCATGATCTGTCTGCAAATCTTTAGGCAAATTCATCTGTCATTAGCAGATTATCTTGGAGAATAATCCATTTCATCCATATTCTCTGACTGTACATACACAAATACATGCACGTACACACACACACACACACACACACACACACACACACACACACACACACACACACACACACACACACACACACACACACACACAAGTACAATATATAAGCAAAAGTACACAAACTAAAAGGCAAACTTATAAGTAGAAACATTTGTGTTAAGCTTGATGTTATGCACCCTGTAATCACCCCATTTCGTTACAGATTCAGAAAAAAAAAATATTTAACTGAACATTCACCGCTGTATTAATTAATTTACTGATACCAGCTATTTTTCTGGAAACTGTAGTGCAGCATCATCAATGGAGTTGTCTACATTATTTGTTCAGTGTTTGGTATTGGTATTTAGTTTGTGAGGCAGTTTGATCCCAATGTTCTGACATGTTTTTAAATGGTTTGTACAAACTCGATACAATGAAACTGAAACAAATATTTTTCCCAACTTTATCAATGGAACGGTAAAAATATTTCTTTGACTGCAACCGTGACCATTGCGTTTGGAACAGAGTAATATAAACCAGATTCAGTTACTGAACAGTCAGACACCGACCAAGTAGCCACTGGCTAAGTGGTGTTGTGCAAATTTGTTGATGGATTATATTTATCATTTTAGAGCACAAATAATTCTACCGGCTTCGATAAAGATTCCCATAAGCACTCAACAGTAGTCAACGTAAAACTAAGGCAGAAAACATTTTGCTCGAAATTTCGTGCAGTGGAACTGAACCCGAAAAGACGTAACCACGAGTTGAAATTGTTAACTAGACAGTCGAACGTTTGTGTTTGAATACATTTGTCACTCTTGACTATATATTCTACTGAGATTCATATACTGTCGATAATAGTCGAAATGCAAATTTTCAACTAAACAGGAAAAGCTGCTGTCGACTATGCCAATAGTAATTTTAAAAAATACTTGTTACATCGCATCCAAAGTTTGTTACATACAATATATATACATACATATGTAAATATACGTGTCTGTGTGTGTGTGTCTGTGTGTGTATCTGTTAATACTTATTTCTTTACTGCCCACCAGGAGCTA
>NC_142932.1:12643891-12656391 GCF_046866305.1 Octopus bimaculoides | reverse complement strand
CTTGGCCAAGGTGCCACACAGTGGGAATGAACCCGGAACCATGTGGTTGGTAAGCAAGCTACTTACCACAGAGCCACTCCTGCGCTTATGATGTTGATAGTGTCTATAGAAAGACGGAGTTTGTGAACCTTGGAACTCTGGAACCTTGGGAAGCTAAAATACAAAGATCGACTGTACCAAATTTAAAATATAACATCGAAGTTAACTAAAATACCGCAAAGCATTTTGACCAATCGCTTTACTGATTCTTCGATCAGCGGCTATGATAAATAAAAATATAACAATGACAACAACAACAACAACAACATTAATAATAATAATAATAATAATAATAATAATAATAATAATAATAATAATAATAATAATAATAATAATAATAATTATAATAATAACAACTAATAATTAAGTAAAAACATATATATATTTACGAAACAGAAAGAATGGTTGTAAGTTAATGGTTTCATAATATCACATGAGAACTTCTATTCTTTTACATCGCTGCAATGATATCATACATGAAACGATATTATATATATATATGAAAGGAATAACGGCATTCATCATCGTGTTCATCGATCATCATCATAACCACCACGACCATAGGAGTCACGATCGAATTATTATTATTATTATTATTATTATTATTATTATTATTATTATTATTATTAATATTATTATTATTATTGTTCTTGTTGTTGTTGTTATTGTGTTATCATATTCTCCTTGTTGAATCCGATTTAATAGAATTTATGTTTGTCCGAAATATCGAATCATCTCTAGACAAACATACAAATTCTATTAAACGTTATTTCATAAAAGTTAGACAGTGATATAATCAAATTATATACACATACAATCACACACATACATTATTGTTTTTACGTCATGTATGTATGCTTATACAAACATATACACATATATGTTTGTCTATGTATATATATATGTATATACACACACAGATTCACATATGTATGTATACACACAAGTATATATTTATATATATATATATATACACACACACACACTCACATATACAAATATATATGCATATATCGCCAACCAGATGCATAGATGACTGTAATATATATGCATACACACCCACACACACAGACACACAAGTTTGCAAACACATTTATTCAGATGCCGGGTTAATAGCAGCTGAATATGTTGTATAGAGATATCTTTATATTATTGTGTATATTCAAAGAAATGTGCATTGAGCCTCCCTGTCTCACACACTCTCTCTCTCTTTCTCTCATTCACACAATCATTTATATTTACATATAAACTGCAATGCATGTGCATAAATATATATATATATATATATGCATGTTTACATACAATAATACTGAATCGTACATATATAAACAAACAAAAAAGAAAGACATTCAATAATGTGCCTGAGTGTTTGAACTTATGTTATCAATGTGCCTTGCAGATAATATCCCCAATTATGCTGGATGCAAATCATTTTTCATCCCCTAAGCAGTCATCTTGATTTTGTCTTAACACCGTATCGCTATCCTTGGGGTGTTAGGCGCTGATATGCATTTGGTGGTAGAGGTGGCTGTTGTATTTGATCGACCTACAATAGATTATCCTTGACTTAGTAAAGCGCTGCAGCCATGACCATTACTTATTCTTATTTCAGTCATATTGTACTAAGAATATATTATTGGATGTGTCAATTTTTATGACGATAGGGTGAGATTTGAAGTAATTAGTGTATTATTTCCAGCAGATTTAACCACCACAAAGTGATTACTTCGGTGGCGATGCTGGTAGTGACAGAATATGTTGATGTTTTCTCGAGTCACTAAACAGATTCCTTCTGATATTGGAATTAGTTTTTCTGTCGCCGATGTTTGACTTATATTGTCACTGTTTATTCCGCTGAGCATTTCTCATACAAAATCACACAGTAAATGGCCTATCAATAGTGAATATACATTAAGTACGATACACAAATAGCTATTTAAATTCAATACTGCCTCAATTGCATATATTGGATTTTTAATCAGTCGCTTGGTTACTCATAACATGAGTAACTGTTTTATTCACTTTTTCCTGTATCAGAGGCGACGAATTCTCGTTCGATTATGTGACTGGCTTTGAGTTACAGCCATTGAAAAAGTCGTAAAAGGCTGAAATGGATTTGGTGTCCTCTTGCTGCTACTGAAACGGGATTTTGTGAACCACTAATATTTATTGTGTTTTTAACACAAAATGTTCATAAGAGATGTTATTTCAGGATAGATACTGCAATAAGTGGCTTATAGGCAGTGTATATATATATATTAAGTATGATTATGCAAATGGTTATTTTAATTTAGTATTGTTGCAATTGCTTATGCCGGATTTTTATTCAGCCGAGCGGCTGTTTGCAGCATCAGTGAATATTTTGTTCATTCTTTTCGTATATCAGAGGCGACGAATTCTCGTCCGTGCCTTTGGTTGGCTGAGAGTACGCGCCATTCAAAAGGCCTAAAAACATGGATATGCATTTGGAGTTTCGCAGAACGTTGCTGGGACAAAATTTTGTCTTCTGATATTTATTGTATTCTAAAAGCAGCACGCCCATGCTAGATGTTGTCTCGGAGCAAATACTCCAATAACTGGCCCATTGACAAGATGTATACATTAAGTATGATGCATACATGGTTTCAAGGCTTTACATTTTAACGAAAAAGCATCAGTCCGTGAAATCGATTCTAGTATTTGACTGGTGCTTTTATTTAATCGATGCCAGATGAATATAATGCAAAGTAGGCCCTCAGAGGTGTTTCAAATTAAAAAGTAATGCCACACAACAAAATACCATTTCGTTCACAGAATATTTTTTTATTTCTTTTTACATCTCTGAATTTTCAGAATTTCACCGTATTATTTTATTTTTTTAGTTTAATTTATTTTGAAATGCTTGCTATAAAATTTTGATTTTAAGATTTAAAGGAATTCTGGATATCATATTAAATTATCAACAAATTAAATAATTAGAATTGACCTCCAAGCAATTCTTTTACACTGAATTTGATGGGATGGGGAGGAGTGAAATTAGCTCATCATGTGACAACTTTTTTCATTATATTTTCCTCTTGGAAAATATCTTCTGATTTCTGTTTTAAACATTGGAAACTGCGATTGTGAATGGGGGAAATGGTTTGGGATGAGAGTAATGGTTTAGGAGTAGCATTTAGAGTGAAAATGTTGAGTTGGACTATGAGTTTAATATCAAATTTTAGGTTATTGGTTAGGATTTATAGCTAGGTTTAAAGTAAGGATTAAAAAAACAGAAAGATTTGAAAAAAAAGACATAAAAAAAAAAGAATTGGACTTCCGAAACAAAAGAGAGATACATTGGGTAATGTCGTTCTCGACACACTTAACACTATCTGAATAAAAGTAAAACCGAACCTGCTGGAGATCGGCTCTCTTGGATCAAGGAGGTAAGCTCTCGCCCTGTAGACATTTGGTGAAAGGAATATTGTTGTCCTCGACATCATCTTAGCTAATATCCCATTGGAATTGTAGGAGTGGTTGTGTGGTGAGAAGCTTGCTTCCCAACCACTAGGTTCTAGGTTCACTCCCACTACGTGACATCTTTGGAAAGTGCCTTCTACTATAACCTCGAGCCGTCCAAATTCTTGGTAGACGGAAACTGAAAGAAGCCCGTTGTATATATATATATATATATATTTATATATATGTATGTATGTATGTATGTATGTATGTATTTGTGTCTTTGTTTGTCCTCCCACCATCGCTTGACAACTGATGTTGGTGTGTTTACGTCCATGTAACCAAGCGGTTCGCCAATAGAAACCGATAGAATAAATACTAGGATTACAAAAAAAAAATCCTGGGGTTCGTTTTTTTTTTCGACTAAAGGCGGTGCTTCAGCATGGCTGCAGGCAAATGACAAACAAATAAAAGAATAGGTTTTCCACCCATAACTCATCTTCCTACAAGATCACATTATCGAGGCTTCTGCTGAAGGAGCTCTCCATCCGTTATTTCAGCGTACCCTAGGGCAGTGCTACTCAAAGTGGTGGTCCGCGGATAGGTGCCGGTCCGCGAACCAACAGCTGTCGGTACGCGGTGAGTTTCCAGAAAAGAAAGAAGCGTTATAAAATGATTATAAACTGCTTATGTAATATTGTATTATTTGTTTACAAAATAAATATAAGATTAAAAAAATTGTCAACTTTAATTATATCCATTATGTATGTTGTTTCCAGCATAAATTAATATTACCAAGAAATATTACCGGCGCCTGGCACATTGGAAAGAAAGAACTGCCAGTGTTTGAGATATACTTACCTAATAACTGATCTAATGATTCAACATCTAGGAGAAAATATCTTGAGACTTATGTTCCAAACTTTTGGCCAAGTAATAATATAATGTAAATTAAATGTAATTTTGGTCGTTTAATATAAATTCTAATTTTCAAATCTATGTTCCAAACTTTTGGTCACGATAGTAAGTAAAAGCTCAGAAATTGTGTGGGGAGAGTTTTGTCAATTACATCGACCCTAATACTTGCTTGGTACTTCACTTTATCGACCCCCAAAATAACAGAAGTCAAAGTTGACTCCTGCCAGATTTGAATTCAAAGCGGAATGAACCGGAACAAATGCAACAAACTATTTTATCACATATTTAAACGATTCTGGCAGTTCACCACCTTACAAAAAGAAATCAGCTAGCGTTTATTTCGTTGACCCCGAGAGGTTGCAAAGGCAAAGTTGAGAACGATTAGATTTGAACTCAGAACCAGAACAAACGCTAAAAAGTTCTTCATTAGACGTTCTAATGATTTTGCCAATCCACCATCTTTAAAAACGAGTAGCAATAATCTTTCGGCGTGTTGTACGTAGACGCATGACAATATTTTCCGGAAGCGGGACAATTATAATTTGAGGTAAATGTTTATTAGCTTCTCATAACATTATAGAGAGGCTTCCCTTTATGTTCTTCGCATTTAACCTAACATCCCGTGGAATGTCACAGCTGATACATGTGTCATAGGATCACCATTATTTTTATCGAGGTACCAGTATTTTGCTGGTACCTTCTTTTTTTTTTTTTTTACTTTTCCTGGAAACGTAAATGTATGGACCATTAAGAATTTTCTCTTTATTAATCTCTATTCGCCTATCTTTCGTTCTCTCATTTTAAAAAAAATTTTCTGCTTTCCTTTAAAATTTAAATTGATTGAATTTAAAATGGGATTTGTAAAAAACAAACCAGAAAAGCATGAGAAATGATTTTAATACGAGTCAATGAGTTAATCTCTATGCTGTTCTTCGACCTGCTAGAATTAGTAGCCAAATTTTCTCTCTAGTGTTTTGAAAGGAGCAAACAAGACAAGAGATGCTGTTCACGTAATAATATGGCTGTATAATAGATGGCTTGGTCACGACTGGAGGATTTCTAAACAGCATAACCTGCGGTTAAAACAACAGCAAGGACAAGATGAAGGTGACTGCGTTGGGATTTGAACTTAGTACCTAATTAGACGTAACTAAAGTATTTTAATCAGAAGGTTAATTTTGTACGTCACTCTACCAAACAGCCAGAGCATTGTGTAAGAAGAAAACAATGTTTAATAACAATAATAAGATAGTACTAATGATGATGATGATGAGGAAGAAGAGGTGTGGGAGGAGGAGTGATAGGGGAGGATGATAACGACGAAGACGACGATAACGATGGTAATGATAATAATGATAGAGGTCGGTGGTGGTCATGATGATGATGATGATGATGATAATGGTGGTGGTGGTGGTGGTGATGGTGGTGGTGGCATTGGGGATGAGGAAGAAGTTGAAGTTGAGGATGAGCTGCAGGAAGAGGAAGAAGTAGAAGAAAAAGCAGAGAAAGAAGAAGAAAAATTTAATGATGAAGATGATGATGACGATGATGATGATGATGTTTATGATGATGATGATGATGATGATGATGATGATGATGATGATGATGTTTATGATGATGATGATGATGATGATGATGATGATGATGATGAAGGAAAGAGGTAATTACAAGATAAGTGATTGATGGGATGCACACAAAATGCTTGTGAAGTCCCAATTTTCAAATTTTGTTAATTTTCCTTTTTTTTTTTGCTTTTTTTTTTGCTGTTTTTGCTGTTTTTGCGATCGGGTTTTATAGTTGTTTATTTCTTTAAAACAGTGAAATTGAGTTTAATTTCCAATGAGATTTATAAAAACGGGGAAATAATAATAATAATAATAATAATAATAATAATAATGATGATGATGATGATAATGATGATGATGATGATTATGATGCAATGATAATGGCGATTATTATTGTTGTTGTTATTATTATTATTATTATTATTATTATTATTATTATTGTTTTGCCAAGCTGATAAAATCGTTAGCGCGTCGGTCAAATTGCATAGCAGCATTTCTTTCGGTTTTATAACGCAATGAGTTCAAATCCGCCTCGGGTCAACTTTGTTTTTTTTTTTTTAATCCCTTTTTGGGGTTGATTAGATAAGTACCACATGAGTACTAGGATCAATTTGTTCGACTAAACCCTTCATATGGTGCTCCAGCATGACAGCAGTGCAATAACTGAAACAAGTGTGGTGTATGTCTGTCTGTCTGTCTGGGTTTGTGTGTGCGTGTGTGTGCGTGTGTGTGCGTGTGTGTGCGTGCGTATGTTATTAAAAAACAGAGAAAGAGGAAGAGGTATATGAGGAAATATCTTTTATTTCTTAAATAAATGTAACAAAAAAAAACGAATTAAAGCTAAGGCAACAATAAACCAAAAAACAAAAGGCGAAACAAAATTACGTAAAGAAATAATCTCGATTGCAAAATAAATAACAAAAACAACCCAGACAACAACTGCAATAATTCAGTTTCATTTCTTCCTGCCATGCCCTCCACCACGTCACATATCAACCTGGGTCTTCTGTGCTATGCTGTGCACATGGTGTTATTCCCCACTCACCACCTGTGCCGTGTTCCTCACCTCAATTTCTCACGACTTGTAATCTCACACTACCCCACCCCCATTAAGATTTCCCCCTCACACTTTCCCTCACCTCCTACTTCTCTCCCCCATCACTCAAATTCTCCCTTTTTCTTCTCGTCGCCTACACTTTTTTTTTCTTTTTTCTTTTTTTCTTTTTTAGGTTTATTGTTTTTTTAGGGAGAGCACGCGGGATCAGAATCTGAAATGAACTTTAGCCCATATTGCCGCAATACGCGAGACACTAACTACCACCACCACTACCACCACCACCAATACCGAAGCGTTACGACTACAACACAACCATTTCACCGACATCACCACCACCACCACACCACTCCCACCCGTCACCAGTTTCTTCTCCACCAAAGACCCAAACAAACGCCTGCACCACCACGTCAATTACAACTAGTACTACAACCACCACCACAACGAATACCAACGCTACCACTACTACTAAAACTACCATATCACCCCACCACCACCACCACTACCACTACCACCACAACCACTACCACACCTCCACCACCTCCTGATCTCCTCCCCCTCTTCTTCTCCTACTCCTCCTCCTCATCCAACTACTACTAATACTTCTTTTACTACTGCTGTTGCTGCTGATACTACTACTACTACTACTACTACTACTACTACTACTACTACTACCACTACTACTATTACGACGACGACGACGACGACGACAACTACGACAGTGCCGCTGCTGCCGTCGACGACAACGAAAGACCCGCTGATGTTTAAGAGACTTCAGTTCATTTAAAAGATAATGACAAGATAATTAATTAAATATTTAATAAAAGAAAGGGTTAAAAGAATAGCGACCGTTCATTAATTTAAACATGATTTGTGTCATTAACGACAACTCATTAATTCACTCACACATACCTGCTAGAAACGTATACCATTATTGAGTAGGGGACGATAACAAACCGTCTAGGGTTCAAAGGAACTGCTGTTGGGTTGGCAATAGGCCCACAGGTAGAAGAATCGAGGGTGTCTTCCAAAACCATTATCGTACATCAGAGGATGGTATGAGACGTTTAGGCATAGCCGCTTAGGTGCCGTCTGCATGGCGTTGCTGATTCGATACTGACTTATTTGACATGAGATGATTTGCAGCCAGTTCTGTGTTTATGGATGTAAGAATATTTTTGTTTTGTAGAAGATTCTAGTAATAAATTGTAAATTCTCTCTCTCTCACACACACAGACACACACGCCCTCTTTCCGTCTATCTATCTATCTATCTATCTATCTATCTATCTATCTATCTCTCCGGCTCTACGTAGACAACGGTGAACAGGTGTGGTCGCCGTTTGTGCGGCGCGCTTTCCCGCAGCTCGTCTCCATGACCGAACTGCAGTCGTGGATCAAGAAGAGGCCGAGGAAGGGCGAATGGCACCGCGAGTGTCGCGCTGCTCTTCGGCAACTCCAACAACCCGGGTCAACCTTGAGCGACTGCATCACAACTAACGCATTCTATAGTGGAATAGTGGAGGGAAGGTACGACGACGATCTCGGGGCGAACCTGGGCGTCGACGAGGAATACCTGACCCGCCTGTTTAAGACGACCTTCGGACCGGGACCTATGGACAACTTCCAGAGATCCTTGGCCTGGCAGTGCTATCGAGAAGCACTACCCGTTCGGGATAAGCTCTACAGACATGGCTCGAGAAACACGGGGCCGACCTGTCCGAGATGCCGGCAGAGCAACGAAACCGTTCTGCACGCACTCGTACAGTGTCCCACCATTTCCGAGCTGTGGGCTTACGTCGAACAACTGCTATCGCGTGTGGGACGAGTCGGCCTATCAGCCGAGTCTATCGTGAATATTGTCGCGCCTCCTTCTTTTAAACGGGAAGGAAGAGCTATTTTCATCGTACTTGTGGCTATGGCGAAAGAATGTGTATGATGGACGCGTCTGAAAGGTCTAGAGACAAAGACTTTCCTCTCTGGGCAATCTCTCATCAACTTCTTCAAGTATCACCTGAAGAGGAAGGTGAGAGTAGAAAGGGAAGTCTTGTCTAGTGAATGCTTCAAAAAAAGATGGGTGAATGTAGCAAGGATGGCACGTGTGAACGACGGAGCCATCTTGAGCATAACCCTATGAACTAAAAAAAAAATTAAAAAATCCGAGAAAAACAAAGAAAACAAAAAGGCAAAAGAGAGTCACTTACTGTTATAGTTTCTTCAATGAGAATATTGACCAAGGTTACCGTGGTCTTTTCCGTAGGCTTTTCTTTCCACGGCCAAACCTAAACTGTCCTCCCCTCCTTTTACACGAGAACATTACTGTGTGATACACGATCCCTATTGATCGCCCTTTTTTTTTTTTTTATCCCTTTTGATCGAACTACCCCCTTTTCCTTCCTACGATCCCTTTTGATCGACCCCACCTTTTTTTTTCTTCCCCTCCCAAAAAGAAAAGCTCTACATTGTATTTGTCCCATCTTCGTTGAGCCCTGTGTGGCTAATAAAAGAAATGTATCTATCTACCTAGCTATCTTTCTCTCTCTCTCTCTCTCTCTCTCTCTCTCTCTCTCTCTCTCTATCTATCTGTCCGTCTGTCTGTCTGTCTGTCTGTCTTTTTGTCTATCTATCTATCTATCTATCTATCTATCTGTCCGTCTGTCTGTCTGTCTGTCTGTCTATTTTTCTGTCTGTCTGTCTGTCTGTCTGTCTGCCTATCTATCTAGCTATCTATCTATCTATCTATTTGTCTGTCTATCTGCCTCTCTTTCCGTCTATATATCTGTCAGTCTGCCTTCTGTTTGTCTGTGTGTCTGTCACTGAGGATGTATGTATGCATATATATATGTATATACGTACGCATGTACGTATGTACGTATGTATGTATGTTTGTATGTATGTATGTATGTATCTATCTATGTATCTATCTATCTATCTCTGTGTGTGTGAGTATATTTCTCTTTATGTGTATAAAAGGAAAAGTGTGTATATCAATCGGTTTCAATGAATTGTAATCTCTCTCTCTCTCTCTCTCTCTCTCTCTCTCTCTCCCCCTCTCTCTCTCCCTCTCTCTCTCTCTCCCCTCCCTGTGTACGTTTCTACGCTCGCGTGCATGTATGTATGTTGCCTTCAGTGCCAAATCTTATATTCTCCAAAAGGTTATCGCCGCAACAGATTAAATATTCGGTAAGTCGTGTCAACTCTCTAACGCCCAAACAGCTATGCCCGATCATCTCATTCCCAGAGAAGCGCTATGGCAACTGAAAGAGAATGCTGTTGATAATACGGTATTTACGATGCGTCTATCATGATTCCTGTTGCATGCGGACCATGAGTCTCGATTGTCAAAAATATATTCATAACCTCAGCAGATATCGGTGATAAAATCTCTATGCCAGTTCTTCGAGCACTTTGTTTGCCGCCTCTCCTTTTATTTTGCTAAAACTTTTTCAACGCCCGTTTTCTACAATCCACGTCCTCCTTTTAATTTACATAGACCTAATCAGTGGAATCTAGTTACGGATACTAGTTTCTAGCGGCTGAATACGCACCATGGTACTACCCTTACTATAAGTGAACACGTTGAACAGCACGGAATTTTGTCAGTGAACAGATTGCGGTCTCAAACGACGAAAATAGTTTGGCAAATTAATTTAAATGTTGAAGTGAATCTAACGGTTTTTGCGTGTTTCTTAAATAGCTTATAAACACCTTCCACGCTGCAATTGTTTTCGTTCCAGCACACGATCTCAGATCAGGTCACTTGCTATGCAAGTACATCTCCGTAATATTTAATTTTGTTTATTTAGTTATTCACATTTTGAAGTGTATTTGATTATGTTATTGTCAGTTGTTGTGCATGTGGCTAACGAGCAGTTTACCATAATGTTACATTAATTTTTCACGTTCTGAATTCAAATTCATCCTTTTGAGGTCGATAAAATAGGTACCAGTAGTGTACTAGGGTTCTATGTAGCCGATTTAATCCCGCCTCCGAAACTACTGGCCTTGTGCCAAAATTTGAAACCTATATTACTTTAATACTTTTTATAGTTAATATTTGAAAAGATGTTTGAGTCTAAAAACATTATACAGATAGGCGCAGGAGTGGCTGTGTGGTAAGAAGCTTGTTTCCCAACCACATGGTTCCGGGTTCAGTCCCATCGCGTGGCACTTTGGGCAAGTGTCTTCTACTATAACCTCGGGCCGACCAAAGCCTTGTAAGTGCATTTGGACGACGGAAACTGAAAGAAGACCGTCGTATATATACATATGTATATATATGTGTGTGTGTGTGTGTGTGTGTATGTATATGTTTGTGTGTCTGTGTTTATCCCGACCATCGCTTGACAAACGATATTGGTGTGTTTACGACAACTTAGCGGTTCGGCAAAAGATACCGATAGAATAAGTACTAGGCTTGCAAAGAATAATTCCTGGCGTCGATTTCTTCGACTAAAGGCGGTGCTCCGGCTTGGCCACAGTCAAATGACTGAAACAAGTAAAAGAGTAAAAGAGTTGTCAAAACAGCTCCAAATATCCGCAAGGGCTTCTTTCAAGCAATCTTTTATAGGAACCCATGTTTAATAAGGTAAACGAATTTTGCTCTCCCCTTCACCAGCTCCTCTTTGAAAGTTACAAGTAAGGATGCACTATCCTCTGTAAATTGTTCGTCCTATGCGTTTTCATTTGCCGGGAGTCAACCAAAATCAAGGAGTTACTTTTGCCAACTGAAGGTAGTGGAATTGCTTATTTCACTATTTACACAATTAAGAAGGGTCTTGGTGGAAGTGTTCTGTACTTTGCATGTATTAGAATCTGAGCTGTCTCTTTGTATAGCTATGATGTTCTCTTGTGTGGTGCAATATTGAGTACTCGTGCCAAAGTCTGACTTTTCTGAGTGTTTAATTACAAGTTTTGGTGAGTATATCTTTTTAGTACTGCGTAACCAATTCTTATCTCACCTCCATACAACGAAGCTCATCTTGAGAAATTATAAAAAATATAAATATCATACGCAAATCATATATTTTCTATTCAAAGGTAAACGATTGGAGACAACAAATGTTCAAGACTTCCCTAAGCAAAAATAATCCAAAAACATTCCCATATGAAGAAAAATCGCTGTAAAATTCCAGCTTCATCGAGAGACACGTTTAGGCATGTTCGCTCATGGTAAACAACGGCAACAATAACAACAACAACAAAAACAACCGTTTTATTTTCTTATCGCTATTGGGTATATAGCGTATGTAGAGTAGGAGATTTTATACATAGGAGTGACAAAATGTGTAGGAATTACATGTGTATCGATGTATGTATGTCAACAAATGATCACAATATCTGGGACGATAAAAATCTAAGACACTTTAAGATTTAAAAGGTGATGAACAAAGCGAGATGTTGTCCTTCAAAACTTTGCTCCTAATCAGGCTGGCCGGTTAGAATTAACATTAAATAAAAAGGATAACAGAATCCACACACACATACACACATACACACACACAC
>NC_142932.1:12633891-12641391 GCF_046866305.1 Octopus bimaculoides | reverse complement strand
ACTCCAAGTCGTCGTTATCTTCGTCATCATCATCCTCCTAATCATCATCCTCATCATCACCGTCATCATCATCAACATCATCATCATCGTCATCATCAGTAGCAGCAGCAATTAACGCCGGCTGGCAGAAACAGCAGCACCACGACCAGTAGCAACACTGGCAGCAGAAGCAGCACCACCACCCCCATCCCACCCATCAATCAGCAGGCACTACTACTACTACTACTACTACTATTACTACCCATACTACTGCTACTACTACTACTACTACTACTACTACTACTGCTACAACTGCTGCTACTACTACTACGACGACAACAACAACAACAACTACTACTACTACTACTAATGCAACTACTACTACTACTACTACTACTACTACTACTACTACTACTACTACTACTACGACTACTACTACTACTGCTACTACTACTACTACTACTACTACTACTACTGCTACTATAAGCACCATCGCCAACACTACCACTACCACCACCACATCGTCATTATCACCATCATCATTATCACCATCATCGTCATCATCAAGTAGTAGTAGTAGTAGGACGAGGAGGAGGAGAAGGAGGTGGTGGTGGAAGAGTAGCAGTAGTAGCAGCGGTATTCACAGCAGTTGTAGCGGCAGCAGTAAAATCTACATGAATAATATAAAACGTTAGCAATTATCACAAGGATATTTCCGCATTTGGTGCTATTTAGAGTCAAGTATGGAAGTGTAATTGTGTGATAGAAGGTTTTGAGGATTAGAACTCAACTGTTTTATTTCAGAATGATAACTACGTGAGGTTAATTGGCTCCTTTGAATCTCCTTGCAATTTTAGTTTTGGTATCTGTTTGGTTGGGAAGTCAGAGCAGGGTGGTGTGAACGTTCTCTCAAAGGAGAGATGTGTTGGGGGTTATTTTGATGTGAAATGTGAGATGTGAAGGTTTGAGGTTTGAGGTTTGAGGTTTGAGGGTATCGTTGTTAGGTGTTAGATGTTAGGGTGTTAGGGTGTTTAATGAAGGCTGGAGGTAAATGTTTGGGGTGGGTGGTTGGGTAAAAGTTTGGGGTGGGTGCGTGTGGGGAAAAGAGGAGGGAGGGCGAATAGGAAAAGAGTTGGAGTAATAGGGAGTTTTATGTGTGGGGAGGACGGTTTGGTGAAGGAAATTTGAGTTTGAGGGTGAGAGAGGGGTAAGTAAGAGGGACAGTGATAGTAACAGACATGAAAAGATAGATAGATAGATAGATAGATAGATAGATAGATAGATAGACAGACGGATAGACATCCAGATGGATAGACATTCGACAGACAGACTGATAGATAGATAGATAGATAGATAGATAGATAGATAGATAGATAGACAGACAGACAAACAGACAAGCAGACAAATAGATAAATAGATAGATAGTGAGATAAATAGATATATAAGGTGACAGATACTAAAGATAGATAGATAGATAGATAGATAGATAGATAGATAGATAGATAGATAGATAGTGAGATAGTTGGACAGTCAGATAGAGAGATGGATGGGGGAGAGAGAAAGAGATGAAAGAAGTCGTAAGTTGAAGAGAATTAAGGATGTAATACAAATCGAAAAACTGAATATTAAAAAAAAAAACTGAATAAACAGGCAGACAGACAGATAGACAGACAAATAGACAGATAGATAGATGAATTGGTAGAGAGAAAGAGAGTGTGTGAAAGAGAGATAAAGAGGGAGAGAAGAAACGAAGAGAGGCAAAAGGAAAAAGAGAAATAAAGAGCAATAGAAGAAGGGAGAAAGAGAGGGGGAAGGGTTAGATATCTAATTAGGGCCCTTTGCTATAAAATAATACCGCTGTCAATTGAAGTCGAATCATTACTCTGCTGTCGTCATTACTGCTGTAACTGCTGCTGTTGTTGCTGCTGCAACTACTGCATTCGTTGCTACTGCAGTTTTCTGCAGTGCACATCAAGTGTACTGCTGAAGAGCAATCCCTTAACACAGCTGTTTTTTTTTTCTCTGGGGATTTTGCTGTAAAACGGCTGTAAATAACACGTTTTGCAATAGTTTATTAACTATCTAGCACTTCTCCATGAACATCAGTAACTCATGCGGAATGGTGGATCACATATTGAAATAAAAGCTTATGCACTATACTCTATACTTCGGCTCAAACACTGTTCCCCATCATCAACATCATCAACCCAAAGACATTACTGTTTCGAGTCATAATACTCAAATGAGCCGGTTATCATCCGGTTTCTACGGCGTATAAGTGACCGAAATCACAACTTCGCCCACTGATCTTTATGCCGGTTCATGGCAGGGTTACTAATCTGCAACTGGGTAGACTGGAGCAACATGAAATGAAGCGTTTTGCTCAAGAATACAACACGCCACGCGACCCGGGAATCGAAATCAGGATCTTGTGATCGTGATTGCAAACACCTTTATTATTTGGCCACCCGCCTTCACATACACCATTCTGTCCATGTTGATTTGTTGTAGTTTATAATGAGAGACTCCAAATCACTGCTTAGTTACTCGACCGACTAGAATTGACAGCCAAATATCCTTCAAATCACTTCCTACCGTCTTAAGAAAGAGGTGGCACAATAAAAAATGTGAATATACTCAAAAATATGTTTGAAATAAAGGCGTGATAGTCACGGATAGAAAGTCTTTCATTAGAGATTGATGAGTAGGTCTGAAGTAGGGCTAAATAAAAAAAAAATGAGTAACTATTTATGATTTTGACACAAGGTTGGCAGTTTTAAGGAAAAGAGACATTCGATATTATCGAACTAAGTTCTTCGGTGGTATTTTATTTTATCAGCTTCAAAGAGATCAAATCAAAACTGACTTCAGATTGATTTAAAATTAGGACGTCGGTACAGAGGAGGAGAAATATTGCAAAGCATTTTTACCAGCGCTCTATTATGCAAGCTTATTACCTGCAAAGGAAAATAACAATGGTTTCAAATTTTGGTGCAAAGCCAATAATTTTAGAGGTGGAATAATTCGAAAATATCGAATCCAGTGCTTAAATGTTACTTTATTTTATCTACCCCGAAAGATGAAAGATGACCTCAGCGGGATTTGAACTCAAACGTATAAAAAAAAAAATTAAAAAGAACAGGGAAAGAAATGCCGCCAAACATTTTTACTAACGCTCTATCTATTCTACGCACTTGCCGACTACAATGATAATAACAAAGATAATATACCACACATTATGTATTGAGGTAAAGTGCTCATTACATTTTAAAACGACCGGTTATATTACATAGAGAAGTGTTCATTACATGCCAAAACGACCGCTCATATACTAAACATTATCTGTTAAATACATATATTATCCATACTGGTTGAAAGGCGCAGTTTATACACTATATATTATATGCTAAACAGGGAATGTACTGTCCTCAACCATGTTAAAACATGTTATACACTACAAAATACTTATCCAATGGAGCTCATGCCATATATTCTACTGCTCCTGTCCATAAATTGAGAGCTGATCACCATCCATTGATATTTAGAGGAATGCTAGTTATATATTGTTCTTAGGCAATGTGAGGCAGGTTGCATGTGTAAACAATGACCACACTGAAGTTTGATTGCGTTTTAAAATATTTAATTGATCCACATCGTTATATTTACAGATGTACATCCGATAAATAAATGGAACATTGTTTACGGAACATAACTGTTAGGAATCATAACTCTCTGTATTGAATATATTATACGTTGCTGTGTATATAACTTTCTAGATAGGGTTATGTAAATAGTGTAAGGAAAATTAATCACTGTATAATTAATGCGTGTTACTGGAAACGACAAATAAAGGTTAGTACCTTTGTCGCTATGACATATACATGATACTTAAAAGTGAAAGAGTGAGAACATCCCGTTGAGACAAGCGCCATAGATTTCCCTGGTTAAATTAAATTTGCCAGTCCTTTTATAACTGTTAGCCATCTTTTTAGATTCTTCGGCTAAACTAATTATCGTGAAAACTCAAGTATTATTATTATTATTATTTATTTTTTTTTGAAGGTTGCTGCTGCCATCATAAGTCAACCAGACTTGACTGGTCGATAAAAAGAAAATATCATCCTCAATATGAATTGATGGCAACCAATGTTAAAACAGGCACAACTAAACACCACTAAATATTTATTTTCGTTCACCATTATACCTTTTCTGCAACACTGCCATTTCTGGTATCCTCTCTACTGCTTCATAAACCACCGAGGAAGCCGCAAGTTTCTTTTCAATTGTCCTTGACAATTTATCAAGATCTTCCTCACTAGCGGGAGGGAAAAGTGACATTATTTTCGTGACCATAAATATGGGCCGAATGTTTGCCACAGGTCTCTTCTAAGCACATTCAAGGGCCAAGTGGTGGTATTGAACGAGGCAACAGCTTAAATCTGTTATTTTGCTCGAATTGTTCCTCATATCACATCCTTTCGTTTCCTCATCGCACTTGTTATTTAAAGGAAGGGTACATAAGGTACCATAAATCTGGATTATAGTATGTCCAGATGCTGTAAGACAAGATGGTGACGGCTTGAACAACTTTGACAATAAAAAATGCTCGACCAGAGTTGATCTGGGGAAGAATAACACTACCGCCACCACCAATGATAACAACAAGAACAACACCACCAACAACAAGAGCTAGCACAACAGTAACAATAACAACAGCAACAACATATATTGATTATATAACGTGGGTAGTTGAACGATGTTTATGTAAAGCATAGCAGAGGAGTATGCAAACAGCAGTACTGAACTAGATTTTTTTCTTTTTTTCATGAAATTATATTTTATTATATTTTATTAAGCGTAAATATTTAACATGATACAAGATTAATATTTCTCTCGTTCCTTCACATGTTTTTTTAAAATTTCTTTTCAGTATTTTATTATTTTTTTGTGTGTGTATCTTTGTTAATCCTGTTTATCTTTTTCTTTGTCTTACCCATGCAACAGTTGTTTTTCTTTTTCTTTCCCCTACTTCTTCTCTTTCTCCATCTTCTTGTTCATACCCTTTCTCTCTCAACCTCCACCTCCTACTCCCACTCTCCTCCCTCCACCGCTATATTTGCCTATCAAGCACTGCAGCAACTATATTTTATTTCAATCCTTATTTGATGTTTGTTTCGTTTTATTTATTTAACAGATGAATGAATACTATCGCCGATACGATCTATTCAGCCATGAAATAGGAGTGGTTACTTGTTTTTGAAGATAGGTTGACTGAGCCAAGTAAAACGGATATGTATATTTACACATTAATTTCTCCTTCCTTCCTTCCTTCCTTCCTTCCTTCCTTCCTTCCTTCCTTCCTTCCTTCCTTCCTTCCTTCCTTCTTTTCTTCTCTGTCACTCTTCCTTTATTATTTTCTCTTAGTTATTTCTTCCTTATCTCTCTCTCTCACTCTCATTATTTCCTTTTGGCGGTGGTCGGGATGGTGTTGGCGGAAACGGCAAAACCAATAGCGGACCTGGTTTTCTATGACCACTTGTGCTATTACAGTACTTGTTCATTGTTATTGTTGTTGTTGTTGTTGTTGACCCTACATTATTTCCTTCTTTCTACACAAGCTTTTGTCCGGTTTTAACAGGTTTCGAACTCACAGAATGCAATCATTAAAATCAACGAATCACTTGTCGATCGTAGCATAGTCTTGTCTGTAATTGATGGAAAGAACTTTTGCTTCCTCAAGACACCTATTTTTATTACAGGAAGTAAATACGCGCAGGCATGGGTGTGTTGTTAAGAAGCTCGCTTTCCAACCACCGAGGAAGACTACAAATAGATCGAAATCGGACGGCCTGGCTGTCCAGTCGCCGTTGCTAGAAGATGGTCGGGGTTTGCTCCCCTGCTTGCAATATATTATTGGGTGCAGACTGCATCGGTAACCAGCTGGAGGAGGCGTCCTACTGGGGCTAAAAGCAGTAGTAACGTCGGTTCCTACGGAACAGCTATGTTGCATTGGCGATAAACATATATATATATATGCTCGTATGAACAAGTGTACTCGCATGATGATGATGATGATGATGATGATGATGATGATGATGATGGTGGTGGTGGTGGTGGTGGTGGTGGTCATGATGATGGTGGTGGTGGTGGTCATGATGATGGTGGTGGTGGTGGTGGTGGTGGTGATGATAGCGATGATGATGATGATGCTGATGATGAAGATGATGATGATGAAGATGATGATGGTGATTATCGTTGATGAACGTTGTAAAGCTGGTGTATGTTTCATGATGATTAGGTAAATGATTTTGTTGATGACGAAGACAATGATGATGATGACCACGGTAATAAAAGTGAGATAATTGTCATGATGATGACGTTAAGATGATAATTACGATGATGATCATAAGGAGGAGGAGGAGGAGGCAGAAGTGGAGTGTGATTATGAAGAAGTTGATGGTCACCGTTACCTCGGTTTCGAGGATGATAGCGATAAAAAAAAGGTAGTGTTGATGTTAAAGATGTTGTTTTAACCCTAGGTCAGCCGTGATCCAGCAGACTTATGATTAAAGACATTCCACAGCTATGACCATCACAGCCATGACCATCGTTTCGACATTGCATCATCTAGAGTACGATTTGTGAGAAATTTGTTTATAACCACAGGTGTGGCTGTGTGGTAAGACGTTCGCCTCCCAACCATTTGTTCCCGGGTTCAGTCCCACGGATAAGTGTCTTCTTCTATAATCCTGAGCCGATCAAAACGTTGTAAGTGGATTTGGCAGAGCGAAACAGAAAGAAGCCCGTCGTATATATGCGATATATCTATATGCGTGTGATTGTGTTTGTTCCTGTGGAGGCGCAATGGCCCAGTGGTTAGGGCAGCGGACTCGCGGTCGTAGGATCGCGGTTTCGATTTCCAGACCGAGCGTTGTTAGTGTTTATTGAGCGAAAACACCTAAAGCTCCACGTGGCTCCGGAGTGGGTGTGTGTGAACCCTGCTGTACTCTTTCACCACAACTTTCTCTCACTCTATCTTTCTGTTTCTGTTGTACCTGTATTTCAAAGGGCCAGCCTTGTCATACTCTGTGTCACGCTGAATCTCCCCAGAGAACTACGTTAAGGCTACACGTGTCTGTGGAGTGCTCAGCCACTTGCACGTTAATTTCTCGAGCAGGCTGTTCCGTTGATCGGATTAGCTGGAACCCTCGTCGTCGTAACCGACGCAGTGCCAACAAAAAAAGTGTGTTTGTTCCACCACCACCGCTTGACAACCTATGTTGGTTTGTTTACATAAGCATAACCTAGCCTTTCGACAAAAAGGAACGATAGAATAAGTACCAATTTTACACATAAAAAAGTATTAGGTTCTATTTATTCTACTAAAACCTTTTCAAAGCAGTGCTTCAGCATGGTCGCAATCGAATGACTGAAACAAGAAAAATGTAACAAGTAAAAGATAAAAGTTTTGTAGTCAATCAAGCGACTGCGTAGGGAATCCATTTTAGGCTGATGCTTGCG
>NC_142932.1:12618891-12628891 GCF_046866305.1 Octopus bimaculoides | reverse complement strand
TGAAGACAACTATCTGGCATTAATGCGTGTTCTGCTGCAGGCGGAGGTAACGGGAATATATATATATATATATATATATATATATATAGATGACCACTAGGTGGACATCCAATATGCTAGAAAGAGGTCATCAACGACCCAACCACAAAGAAAAATAATGTTCTTCAGAAAATTGTCGTAAAACACAAGAACAGGACAAAATGAGAAATATACAGAATAAAGAATTAGCTGTGTACTGCAGTTTCGAACATTAACGTTTTACGTACGTAACAACATCCGTTTTCTCGTCAGCACAGCCGTTCTAGAATCAATATAATTTGCAGAACTATACACAATTCGTGTATAGTTTGCAGAACTATACACAATTACACAAGCAAATCAACACGTTAGAAAATCTTTTTAAGAGATGAAAGCAGTAACTATATAGAGAAGTAATATCTATCGCCACTTAAACATGGCTGGTCTGTATATATCGTATAGATCGCTGACCACAACATTCAAATTTTTTTCTCCGTGTTTTTCTCCTTGTTTTTCTCCTTATTTTTCTGTTGAAGAGCGTAGCTCGAAACGTTAAAGACATTCTCTATTCCCGAGCGTTAAACTAATACATCCTTTTGTTGTTTACACCACCTGTCCTCGTCTGTCGTTGTTTTTTTCGTAAATTCCCCCATATATATATATATATATATATATATATATATATATATATATATATATATATATATATATATATATATATATATATATATGTATGTGTGTACAGTAGCCCGTGTTTAAACGTTCTGAGTATTGTAACGCTTTCTTTTTGTGAGTTCCAAGTTTCACCAGTGGTTGTAGAAAATTTGGAATGTGTACCATATTTGATGCATTGACCTCCGGGAAGAAATATGTCCTGTGTATCATATGTGATACTCAAGCTGGGCAAAGAGTAAAGAGAAATATGGCTGTTATTTCTATCATGGAGAACGACCACTTAATAGCTCCCTCATTGATCTGGAAGTAATGTTTATGAGCGAACTATACCATATGTCCTTCACCTATCTTTCTGTTAATTGTCTCGATAATATGCTGAAAAATTATTTTAATGGATACCAGATTGATTTCAATTTTGTTTAGATAGTTTTTACTCTGGAGCTCATTAGCATTTATAATTTTGCTTATTTTTACCTTTTTTTTTCACTCTTTTGTTACTCATCGTTTATTTCCTGCATTTTTAACGCCCAATCACGCCCTCTCAAATGCCCCCAAATATGTTACATGATCTCTCCCAATCTAACGATTTGTCCATGTAAATTTTTAGTTTAATGATACACGTTGCAATACATGGCAACGACGAGGCAACGAAGAAGTCTCTCACTAGTCAATGGAGGGAGCCTTTACATGGTCCCCCGACTTGGCAGAAACACAGTCGAATCTCCCGCACTTCATAGATTACCATTTAGTAAAAGGCTGGAAAAATTTACATTCGAAAATATGTAGAATGGACAGGGCTGCATAGTAAAGAAGAAGAAGAAGAAGAAGAAGAAGAAGAAGAAGAAGAAGAAGAAGAAGAAGAAGAAGAAGAAAACAACAACAACAACAACAACAACAACAAAAACGACAACACTTGTAACATGCTCACACTAATTTTAAACAATAACACAAATTATATATTCAAAGGATTTATCATTAAATCAGATTACGTCTTTGCTAATCTTATCCTGAAACATCGAAACTTTCCAGATCTTTTATTTTTGTCTTTTATCTTGTATTTGTTTCAGTCATTGGACTCCGGCCATGCTGGAGCTTTCCGGGAATGGCTTAGCTAGGTAGATCGACCGCCATACTTATATTTTGTTTTTGTCTGATAACTCTGGTACTTATGCCGTCTCTTTTGCTGAACAGCTTAGTTACGAGATCATAGACAAACCAGCAATGCTAGGGGCAAACACCCCATTCACACGCACACACACACACGCATACACACACACACACACACACACACACACACACACACATATATATACGTATATGCCCGGTTTCTTTCAGCTTCTGTCCTCTAGATCCGCTCACAAAGCTTAGTTGCGAATCTAGTTTCACTCCACTGCGATCTTCAGGTGAGGACTAAAGATCACAAAACGTGAAGGTCAAATTGTAATATATACGTTCAGCTGCCTGTAATCTTGACACAATGTAAGCAACGCCCGATTCCGTTGATTACATCAACGCCAGTATTGGACTGATCATTAATTTTGTCGAACTCAAAAGGAAAAAAAGACAAAGGTGGCCACAGCAAAAATTACGTACACACGCACATATACACACACACACACACACACACACACACACACACAGACACACATATATATATATATATATATATATATATATATATATGACGGGCTTCTTTCAGTTTCTGTCTACCAAATCCACTCACAAGGCCTTGGCCGGTCCGAGGCTATAGTAGAAGACACTTGCCCAAAGTGCCACGCAGTAGGATTGAACTCGGAACTATGCGGTTCGGAAGCAAGTTTTTTTACCACACAGTCACGCCTGCGCTTATATATATATATATATATATATATATATAGAAATATATATATATATATATATATATATATATATATATATATATATATATATATATATATATATATATATATATATATATATATATATATATATATATATATATATATATATATATATATATATAGTCTTCACCAGAAGACCTATTAGGAAAGTTTTTAACTAGTGGAGCTTGAAAGAATCGAATATTTGATCGATTACATTCAAGATATTTTATTCTTTCTACAGGTGATTGATATTAAGCATTAAATTCAGAGAATAAAACCATTTTTAAAGAATTAATTAATTTCATAAAAGAGATTCAACATTTTTGGAAAAAGAAAAAAAAATGTCTTTTGTATTTTTTTGTTGTCAGCTGACCGTATAATTATTTTAAATAATATAATTATTTTTAGTTGCCTAGATTTATTTGACTTATAACAATAACTATGTGAAATAAAAGAAAATAAGGAGAAAATAGTAATAATAATAATAATAATAATAATAATAATAATAATAATAATAATAATAATAATAATAATAATAATTGTGATAGTAATATAGCATCAGGAAATATTAAATGTAGTAAATGAAAGAAAATGAAAGAAAACTGAGGGAACGATCAAAATAATAACAACAAAAGCGAAAATAATAACAACAAAATAGAAAAAAATAAAAGTTTTAATGAGGATATTTTACAAACAAAGAAATTATGAAATCGTTGTTTTTTATTTATTATTTACTTTTTTGTTTGCTTTTCATTTTTGAATATTATTTTTTTTCATTCTGTAACAAACATCGCTTTAGATAATGGTTTTAGATAAACCATTGACGTGTTAACTGGAAATATAAATGTTAGCACTGCCGTTGTTTTGGTGGTCCAAAGTTCACCGAACCATCCATCCACATACACATGCAAATATACACACACATTCACACACACACACACATACACCCACACACACAAAGGCACACAGCTCTCTCTTGCTGCCTGTCTGTCTGTCGCTCTCACTCTCTCTCTCTCTCTCTCTCTCTCTCACACACACATACACACTTGCAAATACGCAAAAGTCCTTGTTATCTTTCTTCATCTCTTTTTCTTTTTTCTCTCCCAACATCGTGGCACCCTTCATTATCTTTCTAATTAATCTTCCTCCATCACACTCTTTTATAGCGCCTATTCTTTCATCTCTATTTCTTTCTGTATTTCCTCCTTCCTCCACCTTCTTCCTCTCCCCCTCTTTTCTTCTATCTATCTTTCTATCTATCTATCTATCTATCAATTTTTTATTCAGTCTATCTTTTACTCTCTCTCCTTCACTACATGGTGCCCAGTCAACAAACAACCTTCTGCGCAGTCATTCAACCTGCTAGAAATATCAACCAAATTTCCCTCAAATAACAGTAAAAAATGGAACGTTGACGGAATGGTTATAGCTGGAACATTTTTGATCATAATTCTTCTCGATCAAATTTGTACTGGAATACAATAACAATAATAACAGCAGCACTACCATCATCACCACCACCACCACTACCACCATCATCATTACCACCACCACCATTCTTTCTAAGTCTAGTTCTTACTCTATCGGTTTCTTTTGTTGGAGCGCAGAGTTATGGGAGACATAAACACAGATACAGAGCGACAGACACACACACACACACACACACAAAGACAACTTACTTCTTTCAGTTTTCGTCAAATTCACTCACAAAATTTTGGCCGGCCCGAGGCTATAGTGGATATATATATAGGTGAGAATTCACAAAAAACAAAAGACGAAGACAGGTGGTGTAGAAAACAAACAAATGAATTAGTATTACGCTCGGGAAGTGAAAACGTCTTTAACGTTTCGAGCCTACGCTCTTCTACAGAAAGGAACACAAAAAGAAACAAGGAGAGAAACACCGAGCGAAAAAAGGAAAGAAAAAAAGAATGTGTAGTGGCTAACGAATCCTTGTTTCTTTCTGAGTTCCTTTCTGTGGAAGAGCCTAGGCTCGAAACGTTAAAGACTATTTCACTTCCCGAGCGTTATAGTAATACATCCGTTTGTTTTCTACACCACCTGTCTTCGTCTTTTGTTTTTTTTGTGAATTCTCCCTATATATCACTCAACTTATTAAGTCTTTCCCTTCGTTTATCTCTCCCTCTCTCCCCCTTTCCTAACAAAGCTTTTCGCTCTACTGCCCTAATAATTCCTAATTCATTACTTTTTACCTTTCATTCCCCTTACTATATCTCGCATTACCATTCTCTCCAAATCGATTTGATCTTTCAGCTTTCACTTGTTTCTTTCCTTCCTCTTTCCCTTCCAGCTCTTTCCTTTCTTTTCTACCTTTATTTCTCCCATTTTTCTTCATACCCCTTACACTCTCTCTTGCTCACATTTATTTAACTTCTATTCCATTCCAGTCTCTTAATTATCCTCCCAGCTTACCCATTAATGTCTTCTTTTCCCCACCTCCTTAGCAGTTTTTTCTCATCTTACACAAATATTAACCCTTTTTTCCGGAATTACAAAGATCCATGGCACTTAGGTCTGTTTCATATCAGTTATTCCGTTACGTTAAGCAGATGAGAGATAGCCCTTTCTTTGGATAGGACGATTCACTATCGCAGTTAGCGTTTCTCGTGGGAAGAATTTCAATTTGTTGCAACATATCAACGAATCACTCGACAATTCGACTCTGTTGCTGATTTAACAATCTCCATTATCTTATCCCTGCCCTCTCTCTATCCCGCACATCCCTGCTCTCCATCGAACCCCACCAGCCATGCTCTCCATCTATCTCCTTCATCCTTGCTCAGTCCTACCCCTATCCCTCTCATTCTTGCTCTCCGTCTATCCTCTCATTGCTGATCACCATCTATCTCCTTCACCCATGTCCTCCATTTATCTACCACAACCCTTCTCTTTCCCTACCCACCTTAGCGCTGCCTTCCATCTTTCCCCTCAGCCCTGCTTTCTATATATAGACTTCACCTCTGTCCCCCATTTATCCATCTTATCCTTGTCCTTCATCTACCCACCTAACCCCATCTTATTCTATTCGTCCAATTTTGATTTCGTTTCCATTTCTATTCTTCACCTTTATCTTCTTTTAGAGGTGTGATTCGTTAAAGCGTTAGAATACAAGGTTGGATCAACCCAAAACCAAGCAAAGTTTTCGATTCTCTTAAATGTTGAGTACTTCACTGCTGTGCTATGTCATTGACTATGAGCCCTTAACACCTTGACAGAATCCTAGGGACACAATGTGACCTACGGTGTGTTTTGGCAAATTTTATATCTGGCGGAGCACATTAATCTCTAAGTCTAACAACATCCAAGTTTTTATTCTTGCAGAAAAGAGAAAAAGATAAATAGAAAGAAGTCTATAGAGAACGAGAAGAATCGACACCAGTACAAGAAGGAAGATACTTTATTTTATTGATTCCGATAGGATCAAAGGCAAAATCTTTGATCTGTGTACTTGTTTCTAATTATTTCATTATATTCTGAGCCAAATATGAAAATTCAGCTTACTCTTGTATTCATATCTAGATGTACAAAAGTATTAACACATAATCATAAGATAGTAAAATTCTGTTGCTTGCTAAATGACTATATTTATTATGTTCAGTGGAAATTTTTTAAATGTTCATTTAGAAATGGCAAGATGTTGATCAATGGCGTGATTTGAACCTAAAGCGTAATGAGCCGCAATCATTACCGCAAAGCAATTTATCCGATGCTCTGAAGACTCTGCCAGCTGCCAACCTGACTTTACTTGTTGTTGTTGTTGGCACTCCGTCGCTTACGATGACGAGGGTTCCAGTTGATCCGATCAACGGAACAGCCTGCTCGTGAAATTAACGTGCAAGTGGCTGAGCACTCCACAGACACGTGTACCCTTAACGTAGTCCTCAGGGATATTCAGCGTGACACAGTGTGACAAGGCTGACCCTTTGAATGACAGGCACAACAGAAACAGGAAGTAAGAGTGAGAGAAAGTTGTGGTGAAAGAGTACAGTAGGGTTCGCCACCATCCCCTGCCGGAGCCTCGTGGAGCTTTTAGGTGTTTTCGCTCAATAAACACTCACAACGCCCGGTCTGGGAATCGAAACCGCGATCTTATGACCGCAAGTCCGCTGCCCTAACCACTGGGCCATTGCGCCTCCACTGACTTTACTTACCTATGAGTAAATAGTATTTTCTACTATAGGAACACGGCCTGTCATTTTGTTGCGAGGGGGCTAGTCGATTATATCGACGCCTGTGCTCAACTGATACTACTTTTATCGACCCCGAAAGAGATGAAAGGGAAGGTCGACGGAATTGGGCGGAATTTGAATTCAGAGCGTAAAAAGGGACAAAATGCTGTAAAGCGTTTTATCCGGCGTGCTTGTGATTCGACCACCTCACTAACTTAATATGAATAAATAATACCAGGTTGGTATATAAACTCGTGGAGGCGCAATGGCCCAGTGGTTAGGGCAGCGGACTCGCAGTCATAGGATCGCGGTTTTGATTCCCACACCGGGCATTGTGGGTGTTTATTGAGCGAAAACACCTTTCACCACAACTCACTCTTACTTCCTGTTTTTGTTGTGCCTGTAATTCAAAAGGTCAGCCTTGTCACACTTTGTGACGCTGAATATCCCCCGAGAACTACGTTAAGAGTACACGTGTCTGTGGAGTGCTCAGCCACTTGCACGTTAATTTCACGAGCAGGCTGTTCCGTTGATCGTATCAACCGGAACACTCGACGTCGTAAGCGACAGAGTGCCAACACACATATAAACTCACTTCTGAAAGTAGTGATAACACTGGAGAAATTGTCACACTAATATTTCATTCACTAACATTACAGTTACAGAGCTAAGTGCAGTTGGTGTTTTAGTCTAGCCCCAGGTCAAACTTCATGGAGCAGGTGTTCGTTTAAAAACATTCCAGTTTATTCTAATCGTGACTACCTCAATTGTTTTACTATTAAATAACTCAACATTACCTTATGTAGAGACGCGCCTGTGTGATAAGAAGCTTGCTTCCCAACCACGTAATTCCGGGTTCAGTCCCACTGCATGGCAACTTGGCCAAGTATCTTCTGCTATAGCCTCGGGGCAATCAAAGCCTTGTGAGTGGATTTGATAGGCGGAAACGGAGGGAATCCCGTCGTATATATATATACATACATACATATACACGCATATATATGTGTGTGTGTATATATATATATATATATATATATATATATATATATATATATATATATATATATGTATATATATATATACATACATCTGTGTGTCTTTGTGTCTGAGTTTCTCCCCCATCACCGCTTGACAGCCGGTGCTGGTATGTTTACGCTCCCATAACTTAACGGTTCGGGAAAGGGACCGATAGAATAAGTACTAGGCTTCAGAGATAAGTCCTGGGGTGCTCCAGCATGGCCGCAGTAGAGTGAAAGGCTTTGTTGAGAAAGGAGGAGAGGGGGAGAGATAAATAAATTGGGTATGATATATATATATATATATATATATATATATATATATATATATATATATATATATATATATATATATATATATATATATATATATATATATATATATATATATATATATATATATATATATATATATATATATATATATATATATATATATATATATATATATATATATATATATATATATATATATATATATATATATATATATATATATATATATATATATATATATATATATATATATATATATATATAGGCGCAGGAACGGCTTTGTGGTATGTGGCTTGCTTACCAACCACATGGTACTGCGTTCGGTTCCACTGCGTGGCACATTGGGTAAGTTTCTTTTATTATGGTTTCAGGCCAACCAAAACCTTGTGAGTGGATTTGGTAGACGGAAACTGAATGAAGCCCGTCGTATATATATATGTGTGTGTGTGTTTATTTGTCCCCTCACCATCACTTGTCAGCCGATGTTGGTTTGTTTACGTCCCCGTAACATAGCGGTTTGGCAAAATAGTCTGATAGAATAAGTACTAGGCTTACAAAGAATAAGTTCTGGAGTCGATTTGTTCGACTAAAGGTGGTGCTCCAGCATGGCCGCAGTCAAATGACTGAAGCAGATAAAAGAATATATATGTGTGTGTGTGTGTATGTGGTGGCCGCAGTCAAATGAGTGAAACGAATAAAAGAATAAATAAGGTGAGACAACTACATTGTTGTCTTCAGTGTTTATATATAGTACACCACTGCTGTGTTCAGTTGGCAGTTGTTTCTCATCCTTTTACCGTTATTAAGCAGCAAAAACAGACTCACCCTTGTCACTCAACAAACAATTAGCTCGTAACGAGCAGGAAGTGTTGACAAAGTGATATCTAAAATTAGCAAATTCATAAGGACCGAGCTCTTTGAAGACATTGTTAGTTTCAACGGAACCACTCAAGCATACAAGAAGTGTCAGCCTGTCTTCTTAAGAATATGAAGAAAATATTTCTTTAAATAGAATATCGCTAAATGCTTAAAACCTTTTATTTTTATGCTTAATTAAATTAAATTTATTATTAGACGTCCGGAAGCCGGCGAGCGGGGAGAATCGTTAGCACACCGTATAAAATGCTTTGTGGTATTTTGTATCTCTTTACGTTCTGAGTTCAAATTCCGCCGAGGTCGACTTCATCTTTTATCTTTTCGGGGGCAATAAATTAAGTACAATAAAATAAGTATTATTTCGGAGTTGATAAATTAAGTACCAGTTACGCACTGCGGTCGATGTAATCGACTTAATCCCTTTGTCTGTCCTTGTTTGTCCCCTCTATGTTTAGCCCCATGTGGGCAATAAAGAAACAAGAAACGTTAGTACACCGGGCGAAATGCTTAGCGGTATTTCGTCTGCCGTTACGTTCTGAGTTCAAATTCCGCCGAGATCGACTTTACCTTTCATCCTTTCGGGGTCGATTAAATAAGTACCAGTTACGCACTGGGGTCGATATAATGGACTTAATCTGTTTGTCTGTCCTTGTTTGTCCCCTCTGTGTGTAGCCCCATGTGGGCAATAAAGAAATAAGAAACGTTAGCACACTGGGCGGAATGCTTAGCGGTATTTCGTCTGTCTTTACGTTCTGAGTTCAAATTCTGCCGAGGTTGACTTTGCCTTTCATCATTTCCGGGTCGATAAATTTAGCAGGTGCGAACTGGGGCTGATCTAATCGACAGGCCCATTCACTAAAATTTTCGAGTCTTGTGCTTAGAAAAGAGTAAGAACGTTAAGGAAATATATGAAATGTTCCAGATTGGTTATACAAAAAAGTTTGCTTCCCAACCACATGGTTCCGGGTTCTGTCCCACTGCGTGTCACCTTTGAAAAGTATCGCCTACTATAGTCTCGTGCCGACCAAAACCTTGTGAGTGGATTTGGTAGACGGAAGCTGAAAGAAACATGACATGTATATCTATA
>NC_142932.1:12591391-12613891 GCF_046866305.1 Octopus bimaculoides | reverse complement strand
TTAGGCAGTGCCCCAGCGTGGTAGCAGTCTGATGACTGTTACAAGTAAAGGAGAAATGATAAGTGATAGAATTTGACATATAACACAGAACAAGCAGACATTGAATAGATATAGAACAGAGAATATCATAAAATACTGTGTGTGTAGAGAATATGCATATATATGTAAAATGCGTAGATGTAAAATACAGAGGAGACATAGATGTCTACATAGGTATAGAATATGTAAGAATAGAAGGACATATAAAAAAAGCATAGAATAGTCAGATATAGAACAGAGTATAACAAAGTAGTTTTAAATTACAGAATTTGTATAGAATGAATATATAACATCAAATAGACAGGGAAGATAGCAAAGACTGGGAATAGATATATTACAGAATAAAAGTAGTGCATAAAAAGACACTAAATATTATAAAATCAAGGCTGTGTCACAATTTTAATACCCATTTGAAGAAATGTTTTTTATATTTACATTACGAAAGCACTTGCAAATGTATGTAGTTTTGAGTAAGGTGTTGACACAAGACTACTCATTTATAGGCAGTTGATAAAGTATAGTTGATCGAATAGTCCCCTCCTTGCCAGTACTTCATTAATCGTATATTTAATCGATTCAAATGCAATGAAAGAGGAAATCAATCTTGGTGGTAGCTTAAATCAAATTAACTAGTTTGTTACTCCTCCTTTAAGCGATAAGGGATTTGTGTCAAGTTAATAGTAAAATGCCTTTGAGTATGAGAAAATACTCTTGATAGTTGTGTTTACGAAACTGATATTTTATTGGTGAAGCAAATTTATTTTGTCAACGTCTCTAGTACTAACCAGAAAAGAACAATCGGCCCAATGTACTATCTGCGCATCGTCCAGCTAAAATATATAAGTCAATGTGTGTTCTATTTTACATTTGTAAATTTCAGGCGTACTGTTTGTAATGAAGTTTGGATTCCGAGTTGGTGATATTTCGTCTTACTTTAGAAGCGAAGGACCTTAAAAAAGGAGGAAGAGTAGAAGGAGGAGGAGGAGGAGGAGGAGGAGGAGGCGGAGGAGGAGGAGGAAGAAGAAGAAGAAGAAGAAGAAGAAGAAGAAGAAGAAAAAGAAAAAGAAAAAGAAGAAAACAATAGCAGTGTATCGTGTACATATGAGATCAAATCTGTTCGCAGTTGACAAAAACATTAACATCTTCAGCTACAACCGTACCGACGTTCATATTCATAAAAATAAGAGACTCATTATAAACCACAACACTAGAGTCAATCACAACTGCATCAACATCAATAACAACAACGTGAATTTATATTCTGAATAAAAATCACATCAAATCCAACAACAACAACAACAACAACAACGAGGCATCGGTGAGCCTGTGTCTGTGGTCGCTAGACTTGCTAAGAGTAACAGCCAAATCTGCCTCTACGCATAATCGAGCACCTAAAAGATGGCACGCTAGATATTTAGTTTTAGATATCTTGACATAGGAATACGATGTGATAGTCAGATCTGGAATGCTTTTGATTGTATTACTCTCCAATCAGGGCTGGCCTGGGGATAAACAGCAAAAATGTACACGACAATATCCGCAATAATATCAATCACAGCAAGATATGTACTTCGATTATAACAGGGCCAATACAAAGGCAAACTTGACCATAAAAACACTAAATGCAACCACCACAGACATCAGTCACAACAATATTATTTATATCATGGAATAGCCATGCTAGACGTTTGATAAGCCACACAAAAAGCTTCTTTTAATTCTTTTAAATTATTTCATGAAACGCCAAAATTTTCGTCACGAATCCGTTACTTTCAACTGCAGTAGAACTGTATGAGGAATCGAATCGCAGATAAGCGCCGAAAAAATCTGACATATTTTAAAATAAATTTAATATAAATTATACAGTTTTTGTATCATTAAATGTTTCATATGAATCTTGAACAATATGATCTCTTCAATTTCAACACACGATCTCGGATTAAATTATTTACTAGACAAGTAAAATCTCCGAGAATACCAACATCAATTAGAATAAAATAAACAATGCCAATCAAGTATTACTAGATTCCGCCTAGCAAGCTCCACTCCTCTAATCTCTACACCGTCTCTCAGTCGTATATAAATGTGCGCTCTTCCTATCAGTGTTAGCAATTGTTGCCATTGTATTTCCTATTAGTATTCTATTACTATAGCATTACAACTACTCCATCTTGTTTTAAAGTCAGTTGTCTTTCTTTAACATTTATAACGTTGAATTGAAAATGGCGTCCGAGCGTTTACACGCCTTCGTCGGAATTACCGTTGTCGATGAAGTCGTTGTTGATGTTGCCGTTTTTTTTTTCTTATAATAATACTATTTGGATTATTGCTTTTACTCTTGTTGTTGTTGTTGTGATTTTCGCTGTTGCTGTTGTTGTAGTTTTTGTTGTTGTTGCTGTTATTATTATTATTATTATTATTATTATTATTATTATTATTATTATTATTATTATTATTATTGCCTCTCTAGTTGTTAGTTATTGCTGTTATCCTTGTTATTATTGAGGAATCCCTAGCACGCCGGAATTTGAACTCAGAACGAAAAACCAGAAGAAATGCTTAGTGACACTTCTCCTGCCTTTACGTTGTGAGTTCAAATTCTGCCGAGGACGACATTGCTTTTCATCCCTTCGGGGTCGATTAAATAAGTACCGGTTACGCACTGGTGTCGATATAATCGACTTAATCCGTTTGTCTGTCCTTGTTTGTCCCCTCTGTGTGTAGCCTCTTGTAAGCAGTAAAGAACTAAGAAAAGTTAGCACGCCAGGCGAAATGTTTAGCAATATTTCGTCTGCTGCTACGTTCTAAGTTCAAGTTCCGCCGAGGTCGACTTTATATTTCATCCTTTCGGGGTCGATTAAATAAGTCCGAGTTACGCACTGGGGTCGATATAATCGACTTAATCCGTTTGTCACCTCTGTGTGTAGCCCCTTGTGGGCATTAAAGAAATAAGAATCGTTAGCACGCCAAGCAAGCTTAGTGGCATTTCGTCCGTCTTTACGCTCTGAGTTCAAATTCTAACGGGGTCGACTTTGTCTTTAATCCAGTTAAGTACTGGGGTCAATGTAATCGACTATCTCCTTCGCTCAAATTTCAGGCCTTGTGCCTATAGGAGAAAAATAGAAAGGATTATTTCTATTTTTGTGAAGGTGGCGGGAAAAATGCTTAGCGGAATTTCGGTCTGAGGTCGAATTATGCCGAGGTCGACTTTGTCTTTCATCCTTTCGGAGCCGATAAAATAAGTACCAGTTGAGCATGAATTATACCTCCCCCAAGATTGCTGGTCTTGTGCCAAAATTTAAAACCATTATTACTATTCTTGTTGTAGTGAGCTAAGACTGATTTTTATTTTAGTTATTGCTTTTTATCCTTTTATACTTGTTTTGTTGCCGTCATTTTGCGGGTACAATTTTCTGTACGATTTAGGAAAATAAAAAAAGAAAAAGAAAGAAATGGAAACAAAAAAAAAAATTGAAACTGTCTCATATATACAGTAAAATAAAAAGACTACCCTAACAACCAGAATATTAAAATAATAATAATAATAATAATAATAATAATAATAATAATAATAATAATAATAATAATAATAATAATAATAAACGAAACTTTACCGATGTAATTTTCAATTGGTATTAATAATATATTTTTGCATCATGGAAAATAAAGTTGTATTTATTTATTTATCTATTTATTTATGTTCATATTGTATTTTGTCATTTTGCAGTTCCAGTAAAGAAAGAATTGTTGAATTGAAAGATAACATTAATAATAATAATAATAATAATAATAATAATAATAATAATAATAATAATAATAATAATAATAATAATAATAGTAATAATAATAATAACGATAATAATAATAGCAATAATATTAATAATAGCAATAATAATAATAATAGCAATAATAATAATAATAATGATAATTTTAGTAATAATAGAAATAACAATAATAATTACTTATGCATTTTGTTATATATTTTCATATATGTTATTTGTTATTATTTTTTATTAGCGTTACATATATATATATATATATATGCTATATATATGTTATTATTTGTTAATGGTTTCTTTCTGTTGTTTTGCATTGTTTTTGTTTTGTTAGTTGATGATGTAATTTCATTTAATTATGAAATTACACCAGACATTTGGTGTTGTTTAAAACAACTGCAACGACTACTACTACTACTACTACTACTACTACTACTACTACTACTACTACCACTACTACTACTACTGCTGCTGCTGCTGCTGCTGCTACTACTACCGTATTTTCTGGCGTGTGTTGACGTAGTGTATAGTGTATGCAACATCACAGTCTTTTAAAATCCTGCTGCATTTCACATGGAAATTTTGTCCTCCGAATTTAACTTGGTGTATAAATTGACCTACCATGTTTTTCTGTTTTTGGTAGTAAATTTTGGTCTGAAAAATTCAACTTGTATGCCAGAAAATATACTACAACAGCAACTACTATTACTAATTGTAGTGTTGATGTGGCATCCATGAATTATGTTTTGTTATTTGAAATGATATAGAGGAAATTTAGCGGCATTAGTGTATTGGTGGCTGTAGTGGATCTAACTCCTGTAGAAATTATGTATTACTACAAGGATACAGTAACATCCAGGTAGTTGTTTGCTAGTGGCTGTAGTCGTATTGTAAGCTCTTTAACTCTTTTCCTCTCCTTTGTAACATCTGTCATACGCAGTACGTATTACCCTGGCGTCCATGCATCGTATACGATACACATTCTTAAATATCTTCAACCACCGGAGAAGCTTGGGACTTATGAAAGGAAAGCTTTATATCACACAGAACGTTTGAAACGTGGGCTAATTAACAGTCTTGAAACAAGCATAGACGTTTCGGACAAACTTATGAAAATGCTTTGGAGAATCAATCGGTAAATAAAATGTTATTGCAATCGTGCAGCAGTTTTGTTCACTGGATGGGGTTGAGTTGGTGCATAGGGGTCTGAGAATCATATGAATGTCTTTAAATGATTTAAATTTATCTGAAACTAAAGAAATTTAAAATATACTTCTACTGCATACTTTTACTGATGCATCATGTCATAACGATAGCAAGTTGTGTTTTTGAAATCGGTTTTGTTCATGTTTTGCTCTGTTTTTTTTTTTAATGATAAACAAATTTCTAAATTATATTAACATATTTTAAACGATATTCATATACAAAACAAAGAAGAAAAATATATTTCTTAAAATAATTACTGAAAGAAAAATAAATTACATTTATATATACATACAAAAGTGTATTTGTAAACTGATTATTTTTGCCAATTTCCAAATGATCAAAGACTTTGCGAAAAAGCATTTATCAGATTTTATTATTTACGTCTATAGGTAGAAGATTTATCTGTAAAGAGCAATATCAGATGAATAGATAGTTATTCACAAGCATGTGTGTGAAAGAAACGGTTATTCGTCAATTACTATATAAGAATGAATGATTACACCGCTGCCTGCCTAATTATGGGTTACAGAACCACTGCCGGCTTGAGTACCGGTTATTATGTTTCTATAAGTGCAAGTCATTTTTCTATGTCATTGTCGGTGAAACGGTAATTTGTTACGTGAATCCTTTTGTGACAGTCAATGATTACAAAACCACCCGGGCAGCCGTTTTGTCATTCAGTCACTGTTTGTGAATGTGAAAGCATTCGTTGTTACGACACTACTTGTGCAAGCTTTGGTTGATGGGTTGATGTTGAATAAAATGTCACTACGACTGAATCAATGTAAAAGTCTGTTAATACTTCACTACTGTTAGAAACAGAATTCCTGATAATACTGCCAGTGGAAACAATGTTTATTGCGTCAATGTCCGTGAGAGAAAATCGATTCCTGCCAAAAGTTCTAAGCCAAGTTCGGCTTCATTAACGCCTAAAATAAATACTACCATATGAATTCGTTATATTTTCGATAGGTTGTTTTATGATGCTGACAATTTTTAGTTGGTCTGGGAATGTTGGTTTGGTTTATTCAAGATTTTTGAACCCCAACAAGTAAGATAGCTCAAGATGAGCTTTATTCAGATATACAAAGATAATAATAATAATAATAATAATAATAATAATAATAATAATAATAATAATAATAATAATAATAATAATAATACCAAGAGCACTCAGAGAGTGCAAACCTTCGCCAAGGCAACACCAACGTCTTGTCAAAGATTAGCCAGAGATGATTTTTAAAATGAGAATACCTGAAATAAACTAGACTGCTCTCACAAACGAGAATACTAAAAATTAACCCAACCGCTCTCAAAAATTAAGTAAAAAAAAAAAAAAAAATGGAGAAATAATCCAGAATCCTTGTCCGGTAGTGGATCGATCCCAAAACGTAATCGGTTCGTTCCAGTCACGAGACCAAACATCCCTGAAAGTTTCATCGGAATCCATCCAGCGGTTCTTCAGAGGACAAACAAACAAACAAACAAACACGACTGAAAACAATACCTCCGCCTTCACCAAGGCGGAGGTAATAATAATAATAATAATAATAATAATAATAATAATAATAATAATAATAATAGATCCGGTTGTTATTTATAGTTTCAATGTGTTACGAAGATTGACAGGAAAATCCATTAGCCGTTGACTTGTAATACGATGCACCACCCAAAGGCAGACGCAGATCGTCTTTACCTACCCAGAGCTTAAGGAGGTGGAGGCTTCATCAAATTTGAAATCTCTTGCAAAACCACAACAATTTGATTGACAAAATATCTTGGAACATCTAACGACTGGATGCTAAAGCCCGTTGAAAACCATAAAAGACGTAAGAAACTTCATTCTGTTATGAAGGAGAGCAAAACAAATTCAAGTGTGTTTATGCATAATATCTAAGTTGAACAGCATGATGGAAGTGCGGCAACTGCAGTTGCAAAGAAGGTGAAATCAATAGCAAAGCAAAATGGTTTTGAACAATTGGTTGATAGGAGGTAACAAAAACCTCTGCATGGCAAATATGTGCCTCGTAGCAAAACACACACACACGTAACTATGTATGTGTTTTGCGTTAGTGTCTGTTCTCGCCACCGCCTGACAACCGGTGATCAGTGTAGATTTGTTTACTTCGCGATTCTCTATCGGTTTTCTGATAAAACAAAGCATATTTTCCCTCTTTCAAATATCAAATTCAGAAAATATTTCCTACGACCTCTCCCCTTGGCCCCATATTCTTGCTGTTGCCAGCACATCTTTTCCCGGGTTTTTGCCACATTTCATCAGCATTAAAGCTATCTCAATTTTGCTGAAAAAAAAAACGGATGGTACATTTTCCATCACTTGTAAGTATAGAGAATCGAGCGTTGCTGACGATTTAAAAAGATTGGCGAAAATGTTTTACAAACTTTCTCCGGTACCCACTCGTCCGACACCGTTAGCTCATCCTTGTTCTTGAATTCCATCACTTCTCATTTATATCATACTATCTCCTTCCTGTATCTGTGTAGATTCTTCCTTCTGCAGACCAGAGCAGCACTTGTAATTTTTTGTTCTAAAATCTCTTTCAAGTTGTCTCATCGCTTTACAGAATACAGAATACTCGCTGTGATCATCCGTGTACCTCCTCATAGTATTCTGTATCTCTAGCAATTTCCTTGATTCCTCCGAGATTCTTTCATTCAGCTCTAGCTGGTATACTCCTCTTCCTTCCCACATAAAACTTTTCATATTCTGAATGAGGTAAACCAGCATAAGTGACGGGGGTAAACCAGCATAAGCTGTCGGGCCCCGCTGCTGATATTGGAGGTTGCGTTCTATGACTTGATCCGAGCATAGAACGGGGCTCGCCCCTTTGAGTTTGGGAAATAAATGGAATATCTGGTCTTGTTGTGGTTAGCAACTTCTAAAAAATGTGGAATAGGCCTGGATATATATATATATATATATATATATATATATATTTATATATAAAGGGCATTAACTGTGTATTAATGCCTCACGCTATCAAGGAGGCATTAATACACAGTTAATGCCCTTTATATATAATCAAATATATCTATGAAGAAACGATGAATTTTTTTCATTACGAAAGTTTTCGTTATTTTTTCATTATGAGGGTTTTTTTCACGCTGACTACTTGATAAATTCTTATAAAGAATTTATCCTATATTATATGTATATATATATATATATATATATATATATATATATATATATATACATACACCCACGCACACACTAGCTAAAGATTACACAGTGGGAGCGCTAAGCAGTGACAAATAAAATTGTAATGTTATTATCAGTTAGAACATGCTTTTACTTATCACTGCTTAGCGCTCTTCCTCTGTAATTTACTTACGGTGAGCCGCCGTACAGCACCATCAGTCGCCGCAGGGCAACTGGAAAAGCTTAAGAGAGTCAGTCTCTTCAATCAGCTCGTAGCGCCACCTGCATGGTATCCGTGACTGAAGAAGGGATAACTACTCCGAAATGATTGCGTCTCACGGTCTAGGTTGGTGGCGCTGCGAGCTGGTCTAGGTGTATACACACTATTTGTCAATAGAACGGGATATATTTTCCGTGACAAAACGCAGAGAGTAGCTTGTTCACCAGTTCGAACGTGCCTCAACCATATTTGGACTGATGATAACATTACAATTGGATAAAGAATATTTATCCACCAATGCACCAGTGCGGTGTGTGACATTCCTTTTCTCTGTTCGATATTACTATGTATATATATATGTGTGTGTGTGTGTGTGTGTGTGTGTGCGTGTTTGTGTGCGTGTGTCCAAATGTACACTCATACATTTTGAAATGCACATCTATATATATATATCTGTATAGTAATATACGTATGAATGAGCATAAGTTTTTATGTACATATGTATATAATTGTATGTAATTTCACTTTTATTTAATCCTAATTTATTCATTTTTCATCTTTTTTTATTTTATGGTTATTCTTTTGAATCGATGCTCATTAGGATTAGAGAATTTAAAGCTAATTTCTCGCCGCCCTCTCTCTCTCTTTCTCTCTCTCTCTCTCTCTCTCTCTCTCTCTCTCTCTCTCTCTCTCTCTCTCTCTCTCTCTCTTTGTCATGAGTATAATAAAAATATATTCCATCTGCACTGCGTTTGAATTGTATAAATATATTTTGATTACTTTCGTAATTACATTTTCATCCTTAATAAATCGAAACAAATGCATTTTAAATTTTCAGAAATTAGAGTAAAAACTAATTCCTTCATTTATCGAATACCCATTACTTTCATAATTTTTAAACTAGCATAACTATTGTCAGATATTCGTGTTCTTTATCCGTGCAATTAATACATAAATACATTTGTGAGGCATTAGAGTGAGACTCCTAAATTAGTGCTTCGTATTAAAAAGTACTTTTTATATAGTTTAGGTATAAAAGAAATATATAAAACATTTTAAGATTCACCATTTCTTCTACACAAAGCATAAAAATCCGAAGACTATATTTTTTTAAATAGCATAATAAAGAATGGTGCTGGGGGTGTCCAACAATTCTCACTAAGAAGAATAAGTGGTACTAACTTTTAAAGATTTTTGTCATTTGACAGAACAAGGCGTAATAAAATCAAAAATAGCTTTATTAAATTGATTTTGAAACTATAAATTTTAGTCTGATAAAAGTAAATTAAAATAAAAGCCAAATTGATAATGAAATTGCTTAAATCGTAAAATAAGTAGGTTTCTGTAAATAAATTAATGAAATTATGCTATGTGTATATACAGGCGATGCGGGTTCAAGACTCGCAGTCAATTTTCGACTTTTTCTATACAAGGAGATTTTAACCTAATATTTACATGCTATTATTTAGCCTAATATTTACATGCTATTATTTACAGTTATCTACTTCGAGATTCACTCCCTCCACCAAAAAAACAAAAACAATTCGCGTTCTCGATATTTCTAGATTCTTATAGAGCCAACAACCTGTCATTCTCGGTGACGAGAATGACATTTCAACAATTAGTAGAAAAGCTCAGATAATTGTCTTCATAGAATATTTGTCAGGGGTTTGAAAAGATATGGGTTCGCGTCCCACGCGTGGAGTTCAACACTCTCGAACCGAAGGGTTTCTTATGAAGTCAACATTGTCTATATATGTATAATTAAACATACAATACAGTTACGATGTATTAATAGTTTCATGCATTGAAGATGTAACCTAGGCAAGTTTTAATGACACACCTTGTGTTTCCAAGTTTCCATTCAGGCTCAGCGCACATGGACCATACAATTTACAAATCAGAAGGCTAGAACAAGAAAAATGACGAGAAAAAGCGAGAAGAAGGTTGATGTAAAAAGTAAAAGGGTGAAAATAAACGGAGAAAGAAACGAAAAAAAGAAGCAAGATTTGAGTTATGTCCTCTTTGACCGTAAAGCCATAATAAAGATGATTTCTGTAGAAATGATCAGCGGAGAGGAGCCAAAATCTGTGATGCAGCTACTCAATTCGGAGAAGGTTGTGTCCTCCAACTCACCAAAATAATTTTTTTCATATGTTTGCATTTGTTGAAGATCTTTAATCTGGAATTCAGAAGTGCGGTGGAATATTTAGATCTAATGAGGACGTGCAATCTTTCAGCTACGCATACCTTGGTTTTCTTAGATCCATTAACATATGGCATGAATTTTTCAACGATTTTATACTTGATTGTATGTGGAGTGGAGTTGGTCAAACCCTATACGAGGCTAGCCAACTGAGTGGCTTTACTGTTGTTTCTGTGTCGGAAGGAAGATTAGTGGTTAGCATAGCGATTTTTGAAGTCACCTTCACATAGAATGATGTAGCTCTTCTTTTCAGTTATGTTATCACCAAGCGTTGCTCCGACATCTGCCTTACATATGACAGAATATATCATGCATTCTTGGTCAAATGGACAAGGTCCATGGTCTCGACAGTTACAACTAAGAGTGGTCGATATATATATATATATATATATATATATATATATATATATATATATATATATATATATATATATATATATATATATATATGTATGTATGTATATATATATGTATATATCGATCTTATGCTGATATACATATATATATCTCAAAACTACTTTTCAAAATGTGGCACTTATTTCTTCATTCTTTTCGCCGAACCTCTAAGTTAGTGGGAACGTAACGAACCTGCACCAGTTGTCAACTGATGGGGAGGGTCAAACACAAAGAAGAATATATACTTAGATATATATACATACATATATATATATATGCATATATTTATTATTCAGCAAGAATGTTGCTGACAGTGACTTCTAAGTTTCGGCCAACTATATACAAAAGCATATAATCACCCATCAGATGAATGTAAAATTGTTTTTATTAGAACTGAAATTAAAACAAAGATTAATGTATGCATACGTATATATATATTTATACACACGCACACACGCATATACACATAAACACAAACACACACACGTACATACACATGTATATACGTCGGGCTTTTACTTTCCGTCTACCAATCTACTCACATGGTTTTTGTCGTCCTGGATGTATAGAAAATACCACGCGCTGAGACAGACCTTGGGACCATGTATATATGTTTGTATGCACATCAGTATCCATACATACATACATACATACAAGCATACATACATACAAGCATACATACATACAAGCATACATACATACATACATACATACCTACATATTATATATTATATATCTATGTATATATGTATGTGTGTGTGTATATATATATATATATATATATATATATATATATATATACGTAAGTGTGTGTGAGTGCGTGCGCTTGCGTATGCGCGTGTGTGTGTTTCTGTATGTATTATGTAATGGCAGTCCGTTCAAAATCGATCAGGTTACACCTTCTATTGTTGCATACTACACCAGTATCACCTCTGTTAGCTTTTCCAGGAAGATTACATGGTTGCGTCTGTTAGCTTCTTCTCTTAGCATCAAAATAATTACTGAGTCAAGCAGACACGCGCGTGCGCTAACAGACAGCAGACAGATACACACACATAGCCATACACACACAGACATACACTAAATTTGATGCTGACTTTATTGTTAAAAGTACTAATCAATTAAGCTAACACGCCGTATTAGGAATTCAATTTAGGATTAATTATGGCATAAACAAGAACGGAAATGTTCCCTCGATAGACACGTTAGTGAAAACAAGGAGATTACAGAATATTTCATCTCAGTTAAACGGTCGGTTTCGTTGCAGTTTTGGAGGTGGGAATGTGCTGAGTGTGAGCGTATATACGTGTGTTTGGTATATGTGTATGTTTGTGCGTGCGTATGCACACATAGATACTACATACATACCTACATACATGCATACATATCTACATACATATATACTTATATATATATATTTACACAAAGTCCTAGAAGTGCTAGGTTTTGCGAAGAAAGAGTAAAATAGACTGACGCGCATTCTCCCAATCCAATTTATTAACGGTTCAGTGAAAATTTGCCAGACATTCCAAAGTTTCTCCATCTGAGATTCTTTAGACCATTGGTTCTCAATCATCTTTTCGCTACGGACCCAATTGATTCTCATTTAACTCACGAGGAGGGAGCCTCATTGCCAATCGATGTCTAAAATCTCCTATTATATTTTTTATGATTAAATATTGTTAAGAACTATATCGAAAAATGCTTGAATATACTGTGTATTGAAGAAATATATCAAATTTATTGCACATAAATCTTAGCAACAAAGACCTTATATGGATCATCAAGGGCCAAATGGACCCTGGTTGAGAACCACTAAATTCTAGATAAACAGATGCAGACACATTATTGTGTGTATCAACGATTCAAGTAACGTACAGGCTCAATAACGTAGTTACAAACACCAGGAACCCTCTTTACATTAGTAGACTTCTCCCTTTGCCAGTGACACGCTTGAACTTTAAGAAGAACTAGATTAAAATCTAAGAAACACACACACACGCATACACACACACACACACACACACACACACACACACACACACATATATATATATATATATATATATATGTATATTTATATATATATATATATATATATATATATATATATATATATATATATATATATATATATATATATATATATATAAATATATAAATATATAAATATATATACATGAATATATGTATATGTATACATACAATTAAATATATATATATATAAGAGACCACTAAGTGGACTGCTAATGTGCTAGAACATCACCGAATAGTTCTGAAAGACAAATTTTAGCGAAGTAAATACATACGGTCGAGACTAGTGAAAATTACAGAAATAAATACAAAGTTTATCCATAGACCAAGGTTTCGAAATTAACATTTTGTTACCGAAAATTAATTAACATCCAACTTTTTACCCTACTATTTTAATATCTCTCTCTCTCTCTCTCTCTCTCTATATATATATATATATATATATATATATATATATATATATATATATATATATATATATATATATATATATGTAGGTATACATGTATATATATATACATATATTCATGATGATTGCGACATGTCAAAAGAAAGCTATTTCATATTCGATTATGAAACATCTGTCCATCATTGGACTTAAGTGATGAAATCTTGTACACAGGTTTACCATTCTCTTGGTCACCATATTAGGCTCTAATGACAAGCATTTTAACATAACTGCTACTATTTTGACCACAAGTTTTATGGTAGGGAATCTTTCTCCTAGGAGAGCTACCTTCCGCACAGCTTTGCCGAAAATAACGAGAGCCTCCTCTGCATCTGCGAAATATATATAAGTCATACACTACACTAGCGAGTCAGAACAGACCTGAGACTGTACAGTGCAGATTCAGAACAGACCTGAGATTAATGGTGATTAAGGGATGACTCCATGCTTTCTTGAAACTCAGAGCTCCCAAACTGGACCCTCATCGCCGGTTGCAGTTTAATGTCACACCCAAAACATACATATGTACATACATACATACATGCTTGCATACACACATACATGTATACATACATACATGCATACATACATAACACACATATATGCACACATACATATATACATACATACACATACAGACATACATGTATGCATGCATACACACATACATACACACATGCATACAGACACATACATACTTCCATACATACACACATACCTACATACATGCATACACGCATATATACACACATACATATATACAGGCATGTATGTATGCATGCATACACACATGCATAATGCATACATGCATGCACATTCATATATACATACATACAAACACACACATACACACACATACATACATACATACATGCATACATACACGCATACATAGACACATGCATACAAACACATACATACACACATATTTATATATATACATAGAGACACACATACAAACAAATACATACACACTTACACACACATACACACACACATCCATCCATCCATCCACCCATCCACCCACCCGTCCATCCATCCATCCATCCATCCATCCATCCATACATACATACATACATACATACATGCACGCATGCATACATACAATGATCTATCAAGTGATTTTTTTCTTTTATTTTTTCCCCGTAAATGCTCAGCTTAGAAATAATGTGTTTACATCTTTATTTTACCCACATCAAAGCTCTGAAAAATATATCACTAAACTTTCATCTCCTATCTTTTACGTTTCAGTGATTGGACTGCGGGCATGGTGGAGCACCTCTTTGAAGGTGTTAGTCTAGCAAATACATCCCAGTAATTCTTTATGTCTAGAATTGATCTTATCCGTTTCTTTTTGCAGAACCGTTGAATTTACAGGGATGTAAACAAGCCAACACCGATTGTCACGTGGTGAGAAAAAGAGACAAAGTCACGGAAACTGTACGGAAGCTCGCTAGTTTGCATCAAGGTTAATTAGTTCTGTAATGTTGAATGCCAGAAGAAGGAAGATGTAATCTGATTTTGTATTGAGTAAAGAAAACCTCGTGGTTATTCCACAGGCCACACCAGATGTAAAATATGATTTGATAGTAGTAGTAGTAGTAGTACTAGTAGTAGTAGTAGTAGTAGTAGTAGTAGTAGTAGTGGTAGTAGTAGTAGTAGCAGCAGCAGCAGCAGCAGCAACATCAGCAGGAATAGGAGTAGTAATAGCATTAGTCCTAATAATTGTAATAGTAACAACGTCAGTTGTTGAAACAGTGGTACTATAGCTAGTAGTAGCAGTAGCAGCAACAGCATTAGTTGTAGTAGCAGCAGCACCAGTTGTAATGAAACCGTAGTAGAAGTAGTAGTAGTAGTAGTAGTAGTAGTAGTAGTAGTAGTAGTAGTAGTAGCAGCAGCAGCAGCTGCAGTAGTAGGAGTAGTAGAATCACCATCACAGTTATAATCACCATTGTCACCACCATCATCGTCAGCAGTAGCATCAGTAGTAGTAGTAGTAGTAGTAGTAGTAGTAGTAGTAGTAGTAGTAGTAGTAGTAGTAGTAGTAGTAGCAGTGGTGTTGGTGTTGGTGGTGGTGCTGGTGGTGGTGCTGGTGCTGGTGGCAGTGGCTTTGTCAGCTGTTTTTGTCTGCGCTCCTTATTTTTATATAGGAAGAAGCCAGGTAGTTTCTTAATTGCAATATCTTGGTTTTTGCACACGTCAAAAATCCGCCATTCCTCACCGCGGTGCTCCGCGTGGTAGCCGTGGGGTGGTGGTGGTGGTGTTGTTGGTGGTGCTGGGGCAGTATATAGTGCAGGACTTCGCCTGTATATATGCATAAGTATATGCGTACGCGCTTCTGTGTGTTTGTGCCTGTGTATGTGTATGCATATGTGTATGCGTCATATAGAACGTTTCCGAGATTAATCGGATACCACATTGCAACAAGAAAAGATGAAAGCAAAGTACAAAAAACGAAACGAAGAAAAAAAGGAGAGAAGAAAGGACGGAAAAAGTGGGAAGAAAGATGGAGGAGGATGATAGATAGAAGGTGGAAGATATTTCTGCAACTAGAAATAGGTACATGCAACGAGGAAAAACGAAAAAAAAAAAGAATTAAAAGAAAGAAAACAAAGAAGTCTTAAATTATGAATGATGATGGGAGCGGTTTAGTGATGGTGATGGTGGTGCCGGCTTGTAGTCTTCGTAGTTTAGTGGCGGTGATTTAGTGGTGGGTGAGGATTTATAATAGTAGGGATAAACGCGTAGTGGAAGTTTATTAGCAGTGGATCACTTCTTGTAATTTAGCCCCAGACAACGACAGGAAGCCTATGATGAAAATTATTTCAACAGTGATCACCACATTTGTATTCCTAGATGTAGAACACGTGGGAAAGTTTTACCCAAACTGTGCTTTTCAAAAATGCTGTGGTGTAATCTGAAGAAGATTTGGTTGCTATTTCTAGTATAGTAGCGAAAGCAGTTTCGTAGACGAGCAAAAGAACAGAAAATAATAGAAAATGGAAAATTACACCAAGTTGTACATTGGAATGCAGCAGGGTTGTTTTGGTGAGTGAAAATAAACTTTATTGCAATAATATGGGTTAAAGACTGTTATTAGTGTTCAGAGAGAAATATGAAGTAATAAAAAATTTAGGGAGCTCAATGTATACCGAAGATTAGTGTGTTCATTACAGTAACAAAGAAAGCTAATTAGGTATGGAGCAAATTCAGTAAGAAATTAAGAACAATTAAAGTAAGAATGAATAACGGATATATTAGTCAAAGTAGGATTGTTGTTGTGAATAAAGTGTGAATAACGAAAATACTTGATTAAATATAATAAATGAATACAGGCGAAGAAATGTAAAGGATTGCGTCACACTAATTCTCTTACAGTAATTAAGAGAATGCCAGAAATAATGTCTTTAAAATCTGGATTACGTTAGTGGATGGAGTTCTTATAATCTTCAGTTTAAACTTCTATAGTCTTGTAGCACAGGTAAAAGGCCTGTACGTACTTGAAGCAGTTCTTTCGTTATATATATTAGTAGCTTATTCTTAGCGAATACAATGGTTACATTTTCACTTAAGTATGAATTGCAAGATTTCTTATTTCCAGAACAGGATTTAAACTTTGGTTAATATCTTCTGCTTCAGTGTGCAGTAAGCATTATCCTTTAAAATTTAAACAAATGTGTGTGGTTGTTGCATCGTCGTTTGAATGAGGTACAGTAGGATAAATTTTCATTTTACATTTCATTTTCCTACTCTATGGTCTTATAATACTTCCTTTAAATTTTTTGTTGAATCAATATGTTTCTTCTACCACTGATATCACACTTCCATATAGATTTATGAATGTAATAAATTTACAACCGCACAAACTTATATACATACATAGTACGTGCATACATACATACATACATACATACATACATCTGGCACTCTGTCGGTTACGGTGAGGATGGTTCCAGTTGACCCGATCAACGGAACAGCTTGCTCGTGAAATTAACGTGCAAGTGGCGAAATTGGGGGAAGAAAGGGTGAGGTCTAAGGGATGGAGTGGGGTGGGATTGGATTATAGGGATGCTGGGGTTGGAATGTGTAGGGATGGGGTAACGAGGGAGGGGTGAAGATGAAGGGAGAGGGTGGAAGGGAGAAGGTGGGTACGAGTGAAGAGAGGAAGTAGGTGTCAGAGAGAGGAGCGATGGGTGGGAGAAAGTAGGTGTGAGAGGAAGAGAAGAGCGAGGAGGAGGGTTAGATGAAGTAGGGAGGAGAGTTGATTCCATGTGGCGTACAGGAGCGAAGATAGAAGATTAATCCCTGTTCACGGCGAAGACAGGAGTCCGAATGGACTCTGTGCAAGGACAATCCGAACACAGACAGGTGTTGTAAAGAATAACCAGTAGAGCGGAAATGGCGCGAGACCGCGGTATCGTTGTCAAGTCTGATGTCTCGGAGGTGTTCCGCGAACCGGTCAGCCAAGCGGCGTCCTGTTTGACCGATGTATAGAGAAGGAGAGAGAGAGAGAGAGAGAGAGAGAGAGAGAGAGAGAGAGAGAGAGTAGGAGATGCAGTAGATGACGTTGCTCGAAGTGCAGGTGAAGGAGTCAGTGATATGATAGGGTCATTGCTGGGTGCCTGTGAGGAGATGCATACACAGAAACATACACTCATACGCCCGCACACACAAACACAAACACACACACACACACACACACATACACACACACACACACACACATACACACACACACACACACACACACACACGTATATATAAGTGCGTCTAAATATATGGTGAGAATAAATGGATCATTCAAATATTCTTTTCATCATTACGGTTTTAGAATTTGCTTTGAGAGCTGATTAGTTTATTGCATAATCGGAATAAGTTATTTTATCAGAAAATTTTAAATTATGTAATTTTAGTTAATCAATTGCCTCCATTGCTGATATCCCGGAAATACAGAAGTATAAATTCTTCGTTTGGTTTATCAGATCTTTTATTCTTTTTACTTGTTTTATTCAACTGTGGCCTTGCTGGGGTACCGCCTTGAAATGTTAGGCGAATGAATCGACCCCACTACCAAATTTTTAAGCCGGGTACTTATTTTATCGGTCTCTCTTGCAGAACCGTTAGGAATATGGTGGGAATGCAAACACACCGACGTCGGTTGTCAAACGGTCATTGAAGGACACACACACATACATACAGATAACCAGATAGATAGATAGATAGATAGATAGATAGATAGATAGATAGATAGATAAATAGATAGATATATAGATAGATAGATAGATAGTAATAATAACAATAATCCTTGGATGGAAGTTATAATCATTTTAATGCATCGTTACGCGCCAATCCACAAATCACATGTCTCTTAAGATCACAGTCCGTATTCCTGGGATAATTACGGTGTTGTCCGTAATATCAGCGGGCATCGGATAGATCATCATGGATCCATTTCTTCAGGCGATATAACATTAATAGATCCATAAAGGATTATTGTTGTTATTACTATATTTATCCTACATTATATCGGCACAGCTCGATGCAACCGCAAGTGGCCCACCAGTCACCATCATTATACTGTGGCCGGCATAATGAATAGGAGCTTTATTTGAATATTCAAAAACGTTACCTGTAACCAAATTTAAAAGATGTGTGTGTATGTGTGTGTGTGTGTGTATGTGCGTATGTGCGTATGTGTGCGTGTGAGTATATATTCGATTTAAGCAGATACGCATAAAGTTCAAGTATGAATTATTCTCAAATGTCCTCTTTTCTGCTCAATCTGTTGCTCTTAGAGATAGTTTTAGCTGCTTATGTATATACACGCAAGTCAGTCATACTTGGATTTATTGCAATGTAATTAGGTGTTGGAATTCTGCCACTCGTTTACTAATTGAGCTCTTAATTACCTCTGATCTATCTTTTGATATTAATAATCAGATTCTCTCTATATATAGATATATAGGCGTGACTGCGTGGTAAGAAGCCTGCTTTCCAGCTATATTGCTTTGGGTTCATTCCCACTTGGGCAAGTGTCTTCTACTAGAGCCTAGGGCCAACCAAAGACTAGTGAGTGGATTTGAAAGATGCAAATTGAAAGAAGCCTTTTGTATTTATATATTTATATGTATGAAAATTATTGGCGTCAGGAAGACCCAAGAGGTATTAAATAAGCGCTAAGTAAGTGCTATGGATAGACCATGGTTAAGCTCCAGGCTCGATAACGATACAAGTGAGGAGTTCAACGCGGGTCATGTATTAGCATGCATATATATAAATTGACAGAATGAGATTAAAAAAAAAAGCCAAGGCAGTAAATAAATTTCATAACATTTATCAAGAAGATAAATATTATGAAATCTATTTACTGCCTTGGTTATTTTTATCTTCATTCTGTCAATTCGTATATATCTATATGTATATAAATCTATGTGTTTGTGCTTTTGTGTCTGTGTTTGTCCCCACTCCTCATCACTGCTTGACAACTGGTGTTTCGTGTGTTTATGTCACCGCAGTCTAGCGCTTCTGCAAAGAGAGAACGATAGAATAAGTACTTGGCTTTAAAATATTAAGTGCCGGGGTCGATTTGTTCTACTGAAACACTTCAAGGCAATGCTGCAGACAAATGACTGGAACAAATAAAAAGATGAAAGAATATATATATATATATATATAAGGCAGTTGTTTACTGTCAACTTAATGTGACAGACCCATTAAGGGAATCATACTGCCGTTGTTTAGCCCGAGGAAGCTAGACCGCTTCCTGTTGGCCTTGACAAATTTCCTGTGTCCTTATATTTGTGAAGGGGAGACAAGCTTTCCCACCCAGCTTTAGTCTGTGTGTGTGTATACTTGTATGTCTGTATATATGTATATGTCTATCTATCTATCTATCTATCTATCTATCTATCTATCTATCTATCTATCTATCTATCTATCTATCTATCTATCTATCTAGCAGTGTGTGTGTGTGTGTGTGCGCCCGCGTTTGTACGTATGTATATGCATAATATATATGTGTGTGTGGGTGTTTCTGTATCAAGTACAGGAGGTCTGAACAACCGTGTTGCTCGAGGTCCAATGTTCCAAAAAAGAATTATTTCATGTTCTCTCGAAAGCTCGGAAGCGAATATATATTTTTATGATCTCAACGATATACATGTAAATGTATGTCTACCTATGTATGTATGTATGTATGTATGTATGTATGTATGTATATGCTATATATATATATATATATATATATATATATATATATATATATATATATATATACATGGAATAGCTGGAAAACTTGGAGAGTGGTTACATGGCTTTCTGAAAGATAGAAGTCAGGCAGTAGTGGCTAATGGAGCCACCTCTATGAAAACACAAATAATGAGCGGTGTTCCACAGGGCACTGTCTTGGGACCATTGCTTTTTATAGTCGTTCTCTCAGATATGCCTTCAAGTGCCCGGATAGCCACTCTTGCAAGCTACGCAGACGATACAAAAGTTTCGCAGAAAATACAGAACTCCAATGATGTTGCACACCTGCAGCAGGAATTGCACTCAGTTTACGGATGGGCTGAGGACAATAATATGCAGTTTAATGCTGAAAAATTCCAAGCCCTGCGCTACCAACGTCCAAAACTGACAATGAAACTTACAGAGTACACTGGTCCACAGGGAATTTCAATCCCAGAGCCTAAATCAGTGAGAGACCTGGGTATCGACATGAGTGATGATACCTCTTTCCAAGTGCACATTACCAGAATGGCAACAAAGTGCAGACGATTGGCTGGATGGATCCTGAGAACATTCAGAACCAGAGATAAGGAAACCATGATGATCCTCTGGAGGACATTCGTGCTCAGCCGCCTGGATTACTGCTCACAGCTGGGGTCACCCACCAGTCTGAAATTAACAGCAGACCTTGAAGCAATCCAGAGGAAATTCACAAAGAAGATTGTCTCTTTGCAACTACCCAGCTACTGGGAAAGGCTGAAACAGCTAAGACTCTACTCTCTGGAGAGAAGGCGGGAGAGGTATGCAGTAATATACATCTGGAAGATCCTGGAAGGAATTGTGCCAAATTTTGGCATTGAAAGCTACACCAATGCCAGAACGGGACGACACTGCATAGTGCCAAAGATCCCAGCAATGCCATCGCGTTTCAGGACCAGTTACTGCAACAGCTTGGGATTCAGGGGCCCACAGCTTTTTAATATTCTCCCAAAGAGCCTGAGGAATCTGCACAAAGTAGATGTAGGAGTTTTTAAATCAAAGCTGGACCTCTTCCTATCGAGAGTCCCAGATGAACCTACCTCGCGGCAGGAGGTGCAAATGAGGGTTGCTAAATCAAACTCCATTCTTCACCAAGTGCCACATATTCTAAGAGGCTCCCTGTAATAACAGTGTAGCAACACGGTGGTGCATCAGCATGGCCGCAGCTCTAAGCTGAAACTTTATATATATATATATATATATATATATATATATATATATATATATATATATATATATATATATATATCGATACATTTATATGTATATATATATATATATATATATATATATATATATATATATATATATATATATATATATATATATATATATAAAGATATATATATGTGCACATATCTATGTATGTATATGTACATATATATATTTATGTGTGTGTGTGTGTGTGTTTGTATGTTTGTATGTGTGTGTTTGTGTGTGTCTGTGTGCTTATATGCGTAAAGGTAATAAATATATAACTCTGATTATGTAGGCTCAGTGATTGTATCATAACTCTTTCAATAGATTTGAATGCTGATGGAAATGTCGTCTAGGGATAATTTGTCTTCCAAGAGGCCGAAAGAGCAAAGTATATTACTAATTAGAGATATATAACAAGCATAAAAATATCACACAAGTGTACAAGATTGACGGTCAAGCATCAATAACCACGTAACTCATGTGCTAATACAGCTAGGTTATGTATACGCATAGTTACCTACACACACACACACACACACACACACA
>NC_142932.1:12586391-12588891 GCF_046866305.1 Octopus bimaculoides | reverse complement strand
GCGGTGAAAGATGTTGTATATAATATATCCTTTGACCTTTAATTGTTAAAAAAAAAAATGAACAGTGGTGAGAGGAGGCTAGTTAATAGCAAATTTGTATCACGTCAGACGCCATTTTCTTTTCTCTTCATCAATTTCTATGTGGGTGTACATTCCCGCATGCGTATACTTGTCTTGCTGTCCATTCTGTCTGTCATTCTCATGCAGACAGACGTTCACTCATACTCCTCTCTTTCCCTCATTACATTTGTGTGTATGCATATTTATAAGTGAGTGTGAGTGTTTATGCGTGCATCTGTCTGTCTATCTATCTATCTATCTATCTATCTATCTATCTATCTATCTATCTATCTAAACTATACGTACAGATTCACACGCACTCACACGAACGTATGCTACACACATATATAATATGTAAGCACATATATATATGAAAATACTTATGCTTCCATATTTTGCATGAGTGACTGGACTGCTGCCGTGCTGGGGGTAATGCCTTGAAGTGTTTACTTGAGAGAATCAATCTCAGTATTTGTAACAGCTTGGCTTACTCTATCGATCTCTTCTCGCGAAATGTCTATGTTGCAAGAATATAAACTTACCAACACCGGTCGTGAAGCGGTGAGAGTCATACGCAAACACAAATAAGTACACCAAAGCGCATGCACTTACACACAAACACAAACATAAGCACGCACACACATATATAAGTAGGTAGACATACGTACATACATATATACATATATATGGCGTGGCTGTGTGGTAAGAAGCTTGCTTCCCAACCACATGGTTCCGGGTTCAGTCCCACTGCGTCACACCTTGAGCAAATGTCTTTTACTATAGTCTCGGGACTACCAAAGCTTCGTGAGTAGATTTGGTAGACGGAAACTGTGCTTGTGTGTGTGCGTATGTATGTGTGTGTGCGTGCGTGCGCATGTGTGTATATCGGTGTCTGTATGTGTCTCACCATCATCACATGATAGGCGGTGTTTATGTGTTTTATTCCCAGTAATTTAGTGGTTCGTCAAAAGAGGCTGATAGAATAAGTTCTAGGTTTTTTAAAAATGTAAGTCCTGGGGTCGAATTGTTTTACTAAATTTCTTCAAGACGGTGCCCCAGCATGACTGTAGTCATGCTGGAACAAATAAGCAAATAAACGCAGTGAGACTGAAATAAATAAAAGCATATATATATACATACATATATATATATATATATATATATATATATATATATATATATATATATATATATATATATATGTATATATTTGTGTGTGTGTGTCTGTATATATACACACGAATACATGTATGTATATGTTTTGAATATATTTGCCTCTCAGCCTTTCGTGAGTGATAAATGTATTATCATTCTTTCTCGTTTTACAGGATTATTATACTGCGCAACCTCGGTTTACGAACAATTTTTCTATCATAAAACGCGTAGGGTAAAGTACGGTATCTCATGTAACTAACACGCAAACCGGCAACAACAGTTGGAGACAAGCTGGGAGTGTCAGCGGGTGAGCCTCAGTTGCTGTTTAGTTTTCGGTGTTGGCTTCTCTGGAATTTCCTTCTTCAGCAAGACACTTTATTTCACGTTGCTCCAGTTAACACAGCTGTAGAAATGAGTTGCGACTTCACTGGTGCTAAGCTGTATCGGTCTCTGCCTTTCCCTTGGATAACATCGGTGGTGTAGAAAGGGGAGGCTGGCATGCTGGCCTTCCATAAACAACTTTGCTCGGACTTGTGCCTCGGAGGCTAACTTTCTAGGTGCAATCTCATTGTCATTCATGACCAAAGGGAGGCTCCTCCTCCATATATATACAAACATATACATACACACATATATGTACATACACACACACACACACAAACACACATGCTTACACACACACACACATGCTCAGTGAACAGTGTTTCCGTCGATTCAGTTCACTTGCGAGGCACCAGTCGATCTACGGCTATAATAGAAATCACTTGCCCAAGGTGCCGCGCTGTGGAATAGAACCCAAAGCCACATGATTACAAAGCGAGCTTCTCAATTACACAGCAATGCCCGTACATTTTATAACTCTGAGTGCATAAAAAGTAAGGAGCATTCATTAAACATGGTGGTGGCAGGATTCCGTAAAATGACTGTCCATTCAACTGCAGTTTCTAGCAACGCGGGCGAGGACGTAGCTGTAGTAGCAGTGATTGCTAATATGGCATCTAAAACACATACACATATAATCAGCAGAAGAAGAACAAATAAAACTTGTGCAAGTACTTATTAGTAAATCTACAGAATGGCAAGGCCTGTCTTGCTAGACGAGTTCTTTAGGCTTTATGGCTAATAAAATGTCCAAACAACCAATGCTTGTATGGAATAACGGACGCCAAAGCGGTGATAGATAATGATGACGATGTGGGAACTACATATACATACCTACATGAATATATATATATATACGTATATATGCATGTATATATATATATATATATATATATATATATAT
>NC_142932.1:12578891-12581391 GCF_046866305.1 Octopus bimaculoides | reverse complement strand
AACGCCCATCATTAGAAATGAATGGCTTAGAAATGTAATTTTACGTAGGTTCGGCCATGCTGATTGCCGCATGGGGCCACTGCCCGTACGGCTATCAAAATGTGACGGTCTACAGGGATCACTGTCCGTACGGCGATCAACATGGCAGGATCTACTTAAACCTACGTTTCTGAGGTGTTCATTTCCCATGAAGTATCTTTGTGCTGAAATACTTAATCTCCCTTTGCACATTGTTAAAAGCCTCCTCTCTTCATTATTTGTTATTTTACTATTATACCGCAGTTTTGATTATAATATTTGTGTAGGCCTGCTACAGAAGATTATCAGAAGAAATTATGTGACCGAACGCTTGTAGCAAATTTGTGAGTTTAAAAAGTAGCTTACTCAGGACTAGAATGCGTGGATTTAAATATAATTTTCTTTATGTCTGAAGTTATTGTAACGTTGTGCTGTTGTAAGAGAAAATATTAGTAAACATAAATGCATATTAATAGATGTTCGCATTGTTTCTGTTCAAGGACTCAGTTCATTACAAGAGCGATATTTTTAGATTCCGTCTGTGTGGTTACATGATATCATATATATGTATACATAGGCGCATTGTTCCGAGAGCAGTCCCACTGTGTGGTACATTGGGCAAGTGTTCTCTACTATAGCTTCGAGCCGACCAAAACCATGTGAGTGGAGTTGGTAGACGGAAACTGAAAGAAGCCCGTTGTATATATATATGTGCGTAGGTGTCTCTGTGTATCTGTGTATGTATGTATATGTCTGTGTATCTGTTTGTCCCCCCACCATCATTTAACAACCGATGTTGGAGTGTTTATGTTCTCGTAACTTAGCGTTTCGGCAGAAGTGACCGAAAGAATAAGTACTAGGCTTACAAAGAATAAGTCCTGGGATTGATTTGTTCGACTAAAGGCGGTACTCCAGCATGGCCGCAGTCAAATGAATGAAACAAATAAATAAAAGAATATATATACATATATATATATATATATATATATATATATATATATATATATATATATATATATACACACATATACATATATATATATGTGTGTGTATATATATATATATATATATATATATATATATATATATATATATATATGTATATATATATATATATATATATATATATATATATATATATATAAATCAATAATAGGACGAATTCTTTTACAAGAATTTATCAAGTACCTAGCGTGAAAAAAACCTCATAAGGGAAAAAAATCCATCATTTATTCCCGAAATATATATTTATATTTATATAAGGGCATTACTATATAATAACGCCTCACGCCATGAGGGACTCTAAGGTCAGACTACTATAAAAAAGAACATTTTTACCGAATGCGAGGAAATGCAACTCTCAAAGCCAACCCCTTAAAAACGAACTAAATCATAGATCATGATTTCGTAGTTATTGTAGTATTATACAACTTCTACTCGTCAGTATAATATGGTCCAGAAAAATAGAAATAAACAGTGAATCAACATACCAAACGAACATCATGTATCCAGCATAGCATATAGACGACTGTTCATCGCTATTTCCCTATGTAAGTGGCGGGAATTTCGAATTGCATCTCGGTAAATATGCCTCTTTCTCAGAATAAATTCAGCACTGAATATATTCTGGTAATATATTAAAATTCAATAATAGGACGAATTCTTTTACAAGAATTGATCAAGTAGGTAGCGTGAAAAAAACCTCATAAGGGAAAAAATCCATCATTTATTCCCGAAATATATATTTATATTTATATAAGGGCATTACTATATAATAACGCCTCACGCCATGAGGGACTCTAAGGTCAGACTACCATAAAAAAAGCACATTTTTACCGAATGCGAGGAAATGCAACTCTCAAAGCCACCAGTCGTCTATATGCTATGCTGGATATATATATACATATATATATATATATATATATATATATATATATATATATATATATATATATATATATATATATATATATATATATATATATATATACATATATATATATATATATATATATATATATATATATATATATATATATATATATATATATATATATATATATATATACATATATATATATATATATATACATACGTGGAGATGCAATTGTCCAGTGGTTAGGGCAGCGGACTCGCTGTCATAGGATCGCGGTTTCGATTCCCAGACCGGGCGTTGTGAATGTTTATGGAGCGAAAACACCTAAAGCTCCACGAGGCTCCGGCAGGGGATGGTGGCGAACCCTGCTGTACTCTTTCACTACAACTTTCTCTCCCTCTTACTTCCTGTTTTTGTTGTGCTTGTAATTCAAAGGTTCAGCCTTGTCACACTGTGTCACGCTGAATATCCCCGAGAACTACGTTAAGGGTACACGTGTCTGTGGAGTGCTCAGCCACTTGCATGTTAATTTCACGAGTAGGCTGTTCCGTTGATCGGATCAACTGGAACCCTCGACATCATTAGCGACGGAGTACCAACAACAAC